>NW_005871958.1:57752-89991 GCF_000147115.1 Myotis lucifugus
TTTCAGGGAATTCCTTTTTTTTTTTTTTTTTTTTTTAGTGTTTGTGAACAGGCCCAAACGATTCAATTTAAGATAGCAAAAAAACACAAACAAACAAACATCTTGGGGTAAAAATAATACGCACTGGTAATTTGATTAGAGCGAAAATCAAACACCGGGTGTTGTAAGCAAACAATGGGAATTTTTACGCCACTAAACATTTTTCTGGCTCTCTAACTAGGAGTTCTACATCGAACATGATAAATCTCATCCCATCGCCGGCAGATCAATGGCAGGTAGAGGAGATAAAACCGGAATAAATCATCGTCTCGCCGGACGGGAAGCAAGCAGCAGGCGAGAGGGACCGAGGCCTGAGGCCGAGCTGAGCTCGGTCTCCGGCGGGCGACGTGCGAGGAGGGGCTCACTGTACAGAGACCGCGGCATCTGATCCAAATATGCTAATGATTTTTATTGGTCGAATCTTGAAAGTGAGGTTTATTTTTATGGGCGTGCATTAATTAACCCCGCATGCGCTATCTCTCGGGCTATCTTGCCAGGACTTTCATTTAAACATGTTTATTGTGAAATGTTTGCGTTCTCCACATTTGCGGCCCACACGCAGCTCGGCCCATACTTTCCGTCAGAGCACTTAGAAAAGTTAAAAGGAGTTATTGTTTTTGATTAATGCCATTTTGGGGCGGTGGAAAAAAGTCACAAAGGGCTCCAAGTCCAAGCTCTGCAGAAATTCTCTGACACGAAAAAGAAAAAGTCTGCACGGAGACGGGAAGGGGCGCTGGGCGTCTCTGGAGGTGGGCTTCGAAAACTGAACTTCAGTGCTTGCGTGAGCTCGCGTGGAGCCTCCGAGGCCGGGGGCGGGGGCGGGGGTGGGGCCGGGCCACGGGCTGTCAATCACGGAGGGGTGCTGCAGATGGGAGTCCTAAGACCCGCCTGTCATCTTTTGATTAAGAAAAGGAAATGATTTCACGGAGAAGATATTCCCTCTTGTGTTGTTTTGTTTTAAGTGAGTCTGTACTTTCCACCAAACTGGACATATTTATTGAGGCTCATAAGTTACTCCGCGATTACCCACATCCCCTCAATCTCAACAAACTGTTTTTTTCCCTGCCAATTATCTAAATATCATAACTATAAAATAGCTGAAGACATTCCCCATGCTGTAAACATCTCCGCTACAAAGCTCCGAGTGTAAACAGTGCGAGGCATCGGGCCGGTTTTAAGCGATGTTATAAAAACTGCTCTTAAAAACTAAACAAAAAATGTAAAGCTTCCATCTGCTTTATGATTTTTCCACCGCGCCGCGGCTGCTGTGTGCCAGCTCGCTGACCCGCGGCTCGCTAAAGAGATGGCCGGGTCACCGCCTGCAGAAACAAAGACCACGTCGCTAATGGTGGGGTGTTCTTCCCTGGTCCCCCCGCCCCCCCCGCCGTGGCTGGGACCCAGCGGAGCGCGCAGGGCCGGGCGGGTGCAGGAGGGGCCCTGTTGGGGCCTCGAGTCTCGTGAAGGAGGTCACAGCGGCGATCGATGGCCGTGGGTGCTTCGCTGACTGCGGCTCTTCGGCCTCCACGGGCTCCTCCTTCCTCACGGACTTGCTTTGGGCCCTGCCTGTGCGGTTACACATGGACAGCAACCTGCATGCGAAGGGGAAGCCCTCGGCCTGTGTGCGTGCAAATGCGGGTACAGGCCATGAGCACGCACAGGCCCGCTGTCCCGGGCGCCGAGCCCGGCCGGGGCTGCGAAGGTGCCGAGCAGGCGAACAGGCTCCTCGAAGGTGCAGGACACACCCGCGCCGTGAGGGTGAGGAGGAGCCGTGCTGCCTGCACGCCTACAGTCTCCCATCAGGGCAGCCGCTCCCCAGACAGGCCCTTGTGTCCCCTGAGGCCGCGCTGAGGGAACTACAGCCGGTGCGACCTCTGGGCTTGGGGTTCCTGGACCCTGTTCCCCCAGAGACGGAGCTGCTGCCAGGGGCTGGGGCGGGCCTGCATCCTAGGGCGACCTCCTCACTTAGGGTCACCCAGCTGGCAGCAGTGGGTACCCCGAGCTGGGGGTCCCACACCGCTATCTGGGGGAGCAGGAGAACATTGAGGGCTAGAGATGCCGGAGGAGCAGCCAGCCTCCATGCGTCCACAGCTCCGTGGCCCATCAAGCACACGGCTTCCCCCGTGACCCCCTCCGCAGCCTCCTCTGCACCCCGGGGCTGTGGGCCACCCCTGCTGCTACCCACAGTGCAAGGCCTGGCAACGCCATTCTTCCCTCCCCCATGAGGACCGCCCTCACCTCCAGGGCGAGGTGGGAGTGGCTTCAGGGGTCAGAGCAGGAGGCCCCTCGTGAGCCAGGGACCCTCCAGAATTCCCAGGAAGGCATCGCGGGCAGGTCTCTGCCCAGGGGAGAGGACGGGCTTGGGGTGCCCGACCCGGAGACCCAGGGGCACTGGTGGGGACCCGTGGGGTGTGTGCGCTGCCCGTGGGGCGAGCGGCCCCGAGAGATGGCTCAGAGGGATTCCCGCTACCCCCGGGGCTCCCAGTGCCGCCCAGGCCCAGAGTCCCAGGCCCAGCAGCAGCGACCGGAGAGCACCCGCCCGAGGGCCCGCGGCTCCCGGAGGCTGGCACCTTCCAAACTTAAACCGGCTCTCCCTCCTCTCGTGGCTCCAGAGCGCGGGGAGGCATCTGCCAGGCAACAGCTGTCACAGCGGAGGCGGCGGCCGCACATCAGCCGGTGACTCAGCCACAGGACGTCGCAGCCGGGAGGAGGCAGCGCCAGGGACCGCGCCCACCTGGCACCCCGCGCTCCCGGCCTGGGCCCTGCGTCCCCACGTCATCTGGGGAAACTGAGGCTCCCACAGGTCAGCGGACGTGCCCAAGATCACACAGCGACCACGGCAACGGCGCGGTCGCCGCAAGAAGACACTGGCAGAGTGACCTCACGAGCTGGCACATCGCATCCCCCGGGCTGGGCTCCCCAGGCCGGGTGCACGTGGAGATCCGCACAACTGCCTTCCACAGACGTGGGGAAACCGAGGCAGGGAAGCTCGAGTCACCTGACAGAACGAGGACCCAACCCCAGGCCGGCCGCCTCCGTCCTCTTAGCCTCGCGATCGCCATCACCATCGTCCGCAGCAGAGCGGTCACTACGGAGCCCTGGCTGGGAACGCCGGGTGGCGCGGGCCTCCCAACCCACACGACGCCGACGCGTGACTGTATCTCATTTCTAGGATTTCCTTCATTCCCAACAGACAGACACCAGGAACCTGAGGCTCCCAGGTGCCATGCAGGTCGAGCGGCGGCAGCGGTGGGGCCCATCTGAGCCCCCACCCGAGCCCCCACCCGGCCTGGCGCATGCCAGGAGCCCACTGCCCAGCCCCATTCAGCTCAGCCACCGACCCAGCCCAGCGTCCTGTCCAGAGTGTCCAACACCAGCCCTGGCCCCCGCCCTGCCCCTGCCCCCGCCTCACAGAACCGCGGGGGAGGGCGGGGTCCTTCGGGCTCCCCTCAGGAGGCCCAGGTTCCCGCACTAGGAGAGGGGACTGACGCGAGGCAAGGAGAGTGACGGAGGAGCAATGGTCGGCCCCGTGGAGAGCGGCTGAGGCCCCGGCCGGCCTCCGGGAAGAAGGCCTGGCAGAGAGGCCGCGGCCTGGCCTGCGAACGCCTCCGGCCGCCTCGCCTGCGACCGCACGGCCCGGACCCCGAACACAGGGAGCCGCCGGCCGGTCAGGCTGCACTCTCCTCGAACTGGTCGCTAACGAAGTTTGGGGCAAGCTATTTTGGAAACAGCCCACACAGCATAACCGCACGCCGCCATCAGCTGCGTCCTCAGATGCAATTTCATTCATAATTAAATAGAAAGAAGCCACCACCTTAAAATAGCACCGGGTCACAGCTGAGCGCGCCGGCCCGGCCGGAGAATGCTGGCCTCTGCCGGCCTCTCCAGGTTGGCCTCTGGCGCTCCCCTGGCACCCCCTCCCCAGTCCACCTGCGGCCCTGCCCACCTCCACCCCGTGCCCGTCCACAGCCGCCTCCAGGTGCCAGCTGCACCCACGGATCAGCTGGACGGTCTCCCCTTCCGAGCATCATTCGCATCCCATTAGCAAGCATCCCGATCATTCACTCATCCGTTCACTCAGCAACAGCGTACTGAGGACCTGCTACGTGCCAGATGCCAGAGAATCAACAGTGACCGGCCAGCCATGGACAGCATCTTCCATGGGGCGCAGGCCCGTCATCAGGCCCCGCCCTACATTCGGGCTGGAGCCTAAACCTGCGTAGGTAGGACGAGGCCCTCAGACCGTGCCGACCAGCCCGCGGTTCCGGGTGCGGTCACTCCTCCCTCATCCTCCAGGGCTCTGCCCGATCCCGCAGGGAGGAGAGATCTGATCAGTGGGGACGGTCAGCGCTGGGCGGGCGTCATCCGTCCCTCGACTCTCCCAGCGCTGGGTCGCAGTGGGACGCCGTAATCATCACTCAGGCCACCAGGATGACGACTTTCTCCTTCAAGGGAAGAGAACGTTCTGGAACCTCGGGACTCCTTTCCCATTGGCGGTGCTGCTGCTCCCAGTTGCTGCCGGCTCTCACGCAGGGACCCTCGTCTCAGGGAGGGGTCACCAGTCACGTCCGTCAGTGACCTCAGGCCAGCGGGGCTTCGCGGACCCTGCACCTTCACCCTGAGGCGGGCCCGGGGGCCTCTCTTAAGCGTGACTGTCCTCACTGCGGATTCATAGACCCAAAGAGGGGTTGGTTTCTTTTTTAAAAACCATCTTTGCATAAAAGGAATATCAGCAAAAGTAATCACTATTTCAGGCTCAGCCATGAGTCTCTAATGAGGACGGCAGCCATCAGTTAAATAAGCATGTCGTCAGCGTGAGAGGGACGTGTCAACAGAGACACAGTCCACCCACGTGGGGCCGGATGTCTGGGGTTCGTCCTGATGGGGTCACAGGCGGGTGGGGTCAGCGGGTGGGTGGGGTCACAGGTGGTGGGGTCAGCAGGTGGGTGGGGTCAGTGGGCAGGTAGGTCTTCCTAGGGTACAATCTCAGGTTACCTTTATTCATTTATTTATTTATTTAAATATATTTTTATTGATTTCAGAGAGGAAGGGAGAGAGATAGAAACATCCATGATGAGAGAGAATCATGGATCGGCTGCCTCCTGCACACCCCACACTGGGGATCGAGCCCACAACCCGGGCCTGTGCCCTGACCAGGAATCAAATCGTGACTTCCTGGTTCCTCAAAGGTCAACGCTCAACCACTGAGCCACGCCGGCCGGCCGGGCTCAAGTCACCTTCAGGGGTGGGGCTAAGGGTGTGGCAAGATCGGGTCCTGTTAGGTGGGAGCTATGGATGGGACACATGTGAGGAGGTGGAGAGCGGGACACGGCCCTGGGGGGCCAGGGAGCACAAGCCTCCTCTCATGTTCTCTCTCGCTGTCCCCAAAAGACGCTACTTTACCTCCAGTCCTCAGGAGGCTGACAGTCAGGGGCTGCAGGGGAATCAGGAAGGGGTCTTCTTATACAAAAAAAAGGAAATATCTTTCTTTTCAAGCATCTACTGCTAAGATAGGCAGATGCAATAGTTTTGGAGTATCTGTTGAGGTGGCCAAATTTGAGTTTCTATTAAAATTCGTGCACAAAATATAATAGAAAACTGTGAAAGCAGTGGCGTTTATGGTCAGTAAAGTACATTTACTCTTAAAAAATGAAATAAGCCCTGGCCGGGTGGCTCAGTGGGTTGGAGCACCATCCCCCACACCAATAAGGTTTCGGGTCAGATTCCCGGTCAGGGCACATACCTAGGCTGAGAGTTCAATCCCTGGCCAGGGCCCGTACGGGAGGCAACCGATCGATGTTTCTCTCTCACATCAGTGTTTCTCCCTTCCTCTCTCCCCCTTCCTCACTCTCTAAAGTCAATACGATAGCATACCCTCGGGTGAGAAATGAATGCATTAAGTAAAACACCCCAGCCTGCACCCCCAAGACCCAGGTGCAAGACCCGCCTCTCAGGAGGGGGTTCCCGCCCCGGTTCTGTTCAAGCTGCTCAGACCCAAACCTACTTAACATGATTCCAGGGCCGCCACCTCACAGGTGCTCAGACGGTACAATTAGCGTGTGAGCCGTGGGCACTGTGATAGATGGAGGTGCGACCTACCACCAGGACCCACCCAGCCCCCGGTGCCGGTGCTGCTGGGAGTCGCCGTAGGATCAGGACCACGCGGTGCTCGCTGAGCTCCACTGTATACCAGGCACGACATTACGTGCTTTCAAACACAGCGTCGCGTCTGGTCCTGGGATCATACAACACCCACAGAAACATGTCGTTTTGCACTATTTCAGTGCGTGCTGCTCAATCGATATTTTTCTCAATCAAAGATTCAAGGAGCGGAGTTCAATAAGACCCAGATCAATTTTGACTTTTCTTCAGAAACGTGGTAGGAAGTGTGTCCCCCAGGTGCAGTAACGCAGGCCCCTTCCTGACTACTCTAACCTGCCCGGCAAGAACCCCCCGTTTCTTAAAAAGGGAGGGGGGAGGGGGATTGTTTTTAATATATTTTTTTATTAATTTCAAAGAGGAAGGGAGAGGGAGAGAGCGATAGAAGCATCAGTGATGAGAGAGAATCATGGATCAGCTGCCTCCTGCACGCCCACCACTGGGGATGGAGCCCACAACCCGGGCCTGTGCCCTGACCGGGAATCGAACCGTGACCTCCTGGTTCATAGGTTGATGCTCAGCCACTGAGCCACGCCCATGGGCAAGGGTGGGTTTTAATGGACTATGGACATGACCCTCAGACCTATGGCAGCACCACACACCACACACGCAGCGGCTGGACGCAGCGGGGGCCGCAGCCGCAACCCCGAAGTCTGCGAGGGGGGGAGAGTTGCGGGGGCCTCCCCAGGTCCGGGCAAAGCACAGCTCCATCCAGCCAGGGCGCCCCAGGGCCACGCGTTGGGTTCTCCTGCTCCTCCCACCTGGTCTCCACTGGTCCTCCTGGTCCCTCTTCACCAAACAGACTGCGGCCCAGAGTCTCATCGGGGCGCGGGTTCGAGGCGCAGGCTTGAAGCAGGTCCTCCGCACCCGCTCCCCGCCCCACCCCCAAATTCCAGGGACGCCGATTCCTACTCAAAGGGCAGAGCTGGCCTAGGATTATGCGTGGTTTCTGCGCAAACGATGCGTGTTCAGCAAGCAGGGCCGCATTCCTGCGGAGCCGTGTTCCTGTAGAGCTGCCCGGCCTCGTGGGCTTTTCTGAGTGGCTCTGCTCCACCGGCCTGGACCCCTCCGCGTGGCTGAGGGTCCGTGGGTCTGAGGGGCCTGAGGGGACCCCACCGGCCCCCACACTACGGGGTCTCTGCAGAGGGCAGCCGGTCCATGATTCTCTCTCGTCACGGATGTTTCTCTCTCTCCCTCTCCCTTCCTCTCTGAAATCCATAAAAATATATATATATTTTAAAAGTCATGGCGGTCCCTCATTCCACCCCTCAGAGGTGCCCATGCCACGGAGGAGGCAGAGACGAGGCCAGTCTGGGAGGTGCGGGGCGGACTGAGCAGACAGAAAACTAGCGCCCAGTCCACGAGGGGCACTTAGACGTGACCACAAAGGAGCCCAAGTCACGGAGGCCGCCCCCTCCGGAGGGCGCGGGGCAGGCAGGTCTGCCTCCCAGCAAAGCCCGCGGAGGGCGGGAGCCATTACCGCACGCAAATGCCATGTGATTTTGTCACTGATCTCCTCACATGCACAGCGGGTTCATGTGTCTCCAATTCAAAAGCCCAAATTGAAGACTGATGTGGAGATCATTAGGAGTGAAAATCAAACGCAGGCCCGGAAACACCCGCTTCCCTCGGAGCCAGCGCAGGCGGGAAGAGCCGGAATCCCGGGGAGACGAGCGCGGGGTGGGCCGGCCCGCTGGGCACCGCTGACCGGGCTCCCGCCTCACCCAGGACCACCATTCCCAGTCTGGTGGGAACCCTGTGTGTGCCACACCCACAGCCACAGCCAGGGACACGCCCATGGCCAGGGACACGCCCACAGCCAGGGACACGCCCACGGCCAGGGACACGCCCACAGCCAGGGACACGCCCACAACCAGAGACACGCCCACAGCCAGGGACACACCCACAACCAGGGACACGCCCATGGCCAGGGACACGCCCACGGCCAGGGACACGCCCACAGCCAGGGACACGCCCATGGCCAGGGACATGAGCTCCTCCTGCATCAACTTCAACAGGGCATCCTTCAACCAAAGCTGCCTGAGCAGGAGACTCCATTGCATAAGGGCTTAAAGGGCTTTTGAAAAACAGTTTCCCAGTTAAAAAAAAAGGGGGGGTGTCTTCCAAGGGCTGTTTGAGCTGCGGAGTCCCCCCAGGTGTGCAGAGGTGGCGGTCCCCATCTGTCACCTGGCCGCCTTCTCACCCATGGACAGCAGCTCCCACCCCTCGCCCTCATTCCGAGAGTCGTCAGTGGCCATTTGCGAGGACATTCCCTGTGGGCTAGGAGGAGGCTCGGGCGCGTCAGGAAGGACTGGAAGGAGAGAAGGGACCTTGTGGGGAGAGATGTGGTCGCGCAGCAGCAACCAGAGGCTCTGACTTGACCGAGGGAAGGTCAGTATTGTTGTCTCCACTGTCAGCCATACCCTGTGTGACTCTCCCACAGGAACACGTGGACAGGCACTGGAGGCTCGCAAACACGCAGTGTGTAAATGCTCAAGACACAGAGGACAGAGGGAGGGAGAGGTGGGCAGGTGCATGGATGGCTGGATGGGTGGGTGGGTGGGTGGATGGATGAACAGATGGACAAATGGACAGATGGGTGGGTGGATGGATGAATGGATGGATGGATCGATGGATGGACGGACGGACAGATAGATGAATACATAGATGATGGGTGGATGGATGGATGGAGGATGGACAGATGAATGGATAGATGGATGGGTGGATGAGTGAATGGTGGACAAGGAGTGGATGGGTAAATGAAGGAAAGAGAGATGGACAGGTGGATGGAAGAAGAAACTGGGAGGGAATGTGACCAGGTAGCTAGAGGGACATAGGGAAGTGGATGACAGAGAACAGGAGGGGTGCGTGGCAGTAGGAACAATGCGGGGAGGGATGGGGTGGAGGACTGAACACCAGCCGGGGGAGAACCCCTCAAAGGGAAGGTGGGAGCCGTAAGGACCAGCAATGCCACCACCAAGCAGGGCCACGACCCAACCATGGAAGGGAGACATCACCCCCAGATGCTGCTTGTCTTCTTCTCATGCTGCCCAGCCTGGACCCTGGACCCTGGGACCCTGGGACCCTGGACCCTGGACCCTGGACCCTGGACCCTGGAATGGATTCATTATGAAGCCCCCAGACAAGTCCCGGTAGAGAAAATATGCTTATTTTTTGAGCAGGGATGAATTATTTAGCACTTCTAAATCCAGAACGCATCAAATCTGAGACACACACTGTGCTTTCCCTGCTCTGCCCACTCTCAGAAATATTCCCTACTTTCTCTACAAGAATAAGATTATTGATTGTGGGTGAATTAGCAGCTCGAGAAAGATCCAGATGCAAATGGAAGGTGGGAGGTGTCGCTGGGCTGGAGTTAAGTGTCTGAGGAGTGGGGTCTGTGAGGAAGGGAGAGAGGAGGGGGGGTGTGGGGAGAGGCGGCGTGGGTGCTGGGTTGGAGCTGAGCAGAGAGAAGTCCTCGTCTGCATCTGTCCCCACCTTCATAAGCATCAGAGGTACAGGCTCTATGGCAACGCCCCCACCCCCACCCCACCCCGTGCACGAGGCCCCTTTAGAACCTCCCAGCTCAGCCAGGGGCGGGGTGATGTGCTCTGGGGGTGGCCTGGTCCATCAGGAATATCATGAGGTGCTGGGCTGGACCCGGAAGGGGTGGGGTGACGTGCTCTGGGGGTGGGCTGGACCCAGAAGGGGCGGAGTGTCCAGGGCCCTTGGCTCCTGCCTTTGCTTCTCATTTCCCATCACGGGGGACAGAGGGCTTGTCGGGCTGTGCTGGACCCCACGTCGTGTGCTTCCCTCAAGCAGTAGAGGTTCTTTTCTTTTCCTTATGCAATACGTATGAAATAATCAGGATTTATATTATTATTATTATTGTTATTATTATTATTAGAGTGGAAAGGGGGGAGGCAGAGGTATGAAATAATCAGGATTTATATCATTATTATTATTATCATTATTATTATTAGAGTGGAAAAGAGGGAGGCAGAGGGAGTAAAGGGGAGAGAGAGAGAGGGAGAGAGAGAGACATTGATTGATTGCCTCCTGCACACACCCCTACCACCAACCGGGGGCGGGTTCAAACCTGCAACCCAGGTACGTGACCTTGACTGGGAATTGAGCCTGCGACCCTTTGGTTGAGGCTGACGCTCTAACCACTGAGCCCACCAGCCAGGGCAGGGCTAGGGGTTCTGAGGGCTTCGACCCTCTGCCAGTCTCTCCCATCAGGGCCACACCTTTCAGCAGGACCCCTGGAGCCGGTGAGAGGAGAAGCAAACCCCGTGGTCTCAACAGGGCCGGACCGGGCCGAAGCCATCGCCATCGGCCAGTGCGTCAGCCCCCACCCCATGACCAAGTCTGCAGGCACGTGAGGGCTCAGATGGCCGCGGGGCTGGGGGGAGGGGGGTGCGGGCACGGCTCTCCCAGGTGACAGACAGCAAGCCCCAAACACTTAGTGAGCGCTCCCCTAACATCGCGTTCCCCCACCAAGCACTGAGCAGACGGAATGGAAGGGAACTTGAGAGAAAGGCGGCCCCGGCCCGCCCGTGTGGCTCAGGGGCTGAGCGCAGACCTATGAACCAGGAGGTCAGGCACATGCCCGGGTTGTGGCCTGACCAGGAATCAAACCTGGGACCTTTCACTCCACAGGCCGACGCTCTGTCCACTGAGCCGAACCGGCGAGGGCCACTCCACTTGTATTTAAAAAGGAGAAGCCGCTGGTTCGCTTTAACCCAAAGGTTAGCCGCGGTGACAGTGTCTCCGCGTTATCTTGATTCCCGAGAAAATAAACTGCCTCCGCCGCTGGGGACCGACGGCCGTGCCGTCGATGGTGCGTTTTAATCACCCTTTTCCCGAACCCTGCCCGCCCTTCCATCCAGGTGGGCACGGTGTCTGGAGCGGAGTCAGAGCGTGGGCACTGCCCGCTCCACCCCCAGGAGCCAGCAGTTCTCTGCTGTCCGACCGCAGCGCGACAGCACCCGACCAACCGCCTGCCCGCCCGCGGGGCTGCTGACACACGCGGTAAAAAGTCGGCGCTGCCCAGCGAGGCCCACTCCCCCAGGACACCGCCGGGGGCAGTGCCTTTCCCGCTATATTTCACTTAATTAGTGAGACAGTCACCTGCCAGCAAAGGTCCCCACACTTTGAGAGCCTCGCGGACCCGCACAAACACGGCAGAGGTATGGACGAAGGTCTGTCAGCTCGTCCCCGATATACTCGCGCCTTCGCCGATTCTGCCAAAAATGGAGATGCAACCCGCCTGGAGGAGGCGGCCCGCGGTTATTTACAGACCGAAACATTTACATACGCGTGCGCTTTAACAAGACATAAATATAGATAAAGCCCTCAGGACGCCATTCTCTGCGCTGCCCTCCGAGCTGCCCCGCAATCTGCAGGCTGCTTGGGCGCGGGCTATTCTGGGAAGCCATTGTGGACCGGGGAGCACTCGCTCTGCGCCAGGGCTGCCTAATCACAACTTTGCAAATTGTACGGAGCAATCATCCCCACATTGTGAAATTCGGGATCTATAAAACGCTGAGGTTTTAAAGTTGAAAAATAAATTAGCCCGCTGGAACTATTTCGCACCCAAAAAAATCAGTCTGAGGCTTTACAACTCAATTATTTGTTTTTTAAAAAATTAAAAGATAGTCACGTTGGTAGCAGATCACAGTGAAAGGCAGGCGGTCGCGCCAGCATGCTCCTGACCGGGCGTCCCGAGGATGGAGCGGGCTCCGGCCGGCGTCCCCCCCACAAATCCCCACCTGCCCGCGGCACGCAGGTGCCGAAATCGCCCGAATGCACTCGCGGCCGCGGCCAGCGGGGCTGCGGTGCTGAACGCCCCCAGCGTGTCTGGGTCTGGAAGACGCTCCCAGACAGGGAAGGGGCCAGTCGACATGCTCTCTGATGTGTCAGCAATTCACTTGCTAAAGCCAGTCCCAGTCTGTCCGGCAGGAAGTTGGCAGTTAGCACAGGTTCGCTGTTCAGACCAATGCCCTTTGGGCTACAGAAACCGTGATGATGCCAAGAGTGAAGGGAGGGAGGGAGGGCCCTCAGACCCACCTGTCTGGACACGGAGCTGCCCCAGGTGCAGGGGGGTCACCTCTCAAGGGGAACCGCCTGCCCACAGCAAACAGGACTCCAGGGACCAGGGCCGTGGGGTCATTCACTCTCCAGATCATCGCCCTCCGGGGCCAGGTGTGTACACAGGCACATGCACGCAGGTGCATGCATGCACGTGCAAAAACACACAGTACATGCATAAACATGCATATGCACACAGGTACGCACACCCAGACAAACACATTGTGCGTGCGCGCACATGCAAACACACATGGCACACACATACACATGCACACAGGTATACACAGGTGCACCCATGCACACCCAGGAAAATACACTGTGCATACACACACACGCACACACATGGTACACACATACGCATTGCACACAGGTGCACCCGTGCACACACACGTGGTAACACGGTACACACATACACATGCACGTGCACAGGATTCCTGCCAGCCCCTCGCTGCAGCCTGCAAATCACCAGTGGTTCACACTCACCCATCCAGCTTTCTCACAACTCAAGGCCCCCCGCCGCCCTGGCCCAGCGGCACTCTGGGATGCTCAGAAGCCCGTGGAGTGAGCCCGTCCCGACTAGTGCTGTGACCCGGCAGCAAAGGCACGGGCAGCTCTCGCCATGGCCGGCACCGCTTCCCGGCTCTTGTCAGACCTACGTCTGGTGGCTCAGCTCCTTCCTTCTCCTGCACGTCACATCAGGCGACATAAATACAAGTGACATCGGCCTGCTTGTCCCCCACCCCCATGCCCTGTGAGCTCCGTAAGAGTGACCATGGAGCAGCCCAGGCCCACGGTGACTCCCGAATGAGCCACACAGTGTCCGGTTAGGCTCCCCTGAGCTCTGGGGCCCTGGGCAAGGGTGGTTTCATCACTTAAAAAATGGCTGCAACAGACCGATTTCAACTAACGAAACTGAAGCAGGAATCAGAACACTCCCAGCAAACAAGAATCCTCAACGGGATGCTTCACAGGCAAATCTTACCAAATATTCAAAGAAGAACTAGCACCCGTCCTTCCCAAACTATCCCAGCACATTCAAGAGCAGGGGAGACTCCTGAGCGGGTGTCAGGAGGCCAGCACCACCCTAATTCCAAAACCAGATAAAGACACGACAATGAAAGAGAATGACAGGCCAACATCCCTGGTGAACACGGATGCTAAAATCCTCGACAAAATATCAGCAAAGCGGATCCGGAAATGCATTAGAAAGATCAAACACCATGACCAAGTGGGATTTATTCCGAGGATGCAAGGCTGGTACAATATCTGCAAATCAACAAACGTGATACATCCCATAAGCAAATTGGGAGACAAGAATCACACGATCATATCAATACCTGCAGGAGAGCATGTGATAAAAGCCAGCACCCATTTATGATAAAAATTCTCAGCAAAGTGGGAATAGAGGGAACATACCTCAGCATAATAAAGGCCACATATGACAATCCTACAGCCAACATCATACTCAATGGACAAAAACTGAAAGTGTCTCCCTTAAAATGAGGAATAAAACAGGGATGTCTGCTTTCACCACTCTTATTCAACACAGTCCTGGAAACCCTAGCCACAGCAATCAGACAACAAGAAGAAATAAAAGGCATTCCAATTGAAAAGAAAGAAGTAAAATTATTATTATTTGCAGATGATACGATACTGTATATAGAGAACCCTAAGATTCCACCAAAAAAAAAAAAACTACTAGAACTGATAAATGAATTCAATAAAGTAGCAGGACACAAAATTAATATTCAGAAATCAGTTGCATTTTTATACACCAATAATGAACTATTAGAAAGGGAAACTAAGAAAACAATCCCATTTCCAACTGCATCAAAAAAAATACCTAAGAATACATTTATCCAAGGATGTAAAAGACATTTAACATCATTAAAATGTCCCAACTACACGAAGCAATCTATAGACGCAACACAATTCCTATCAAGATGCCAATGGCGCCGAAACCGGTTTGGCTCAGTGGATAGAGCGTCGGCCTGCAGACTGAAAGGTCCTGGGTTTGATTCTGGTCAAGGGCATGTACCTGGGTTGCGGGCACATCCCCAGTAGGAGATGTGCAGGAGGCAGCTGATCGATGTTTCTCTCTCATCAATGTTTCTAACTATCTCTCTCCCTTCCTCTCTGTAAAAAATCAATAAAATATATTTTAAAAAATTTTTTAAAAGATGCCAATGGCGTACTTCACAGAACTAGAACAAATATTCCAAAAATGTATATGGAACAAAAAAAATAAAAAAGATCCTGAACATCCAAAGCAATCTTGAGAAAGAAGAACAAAGTTGGAGGAATCATGCTACCTGACATCAGACTATACTGCAAGGCCATAGTCATCAAAACCGCATGGTATGGGCATACATACAGGCATACAGATCAATGGAACAGCATAGAGAGCCCAGAAAGAAACCCATACCTTTATGCTCAATTAATATTTGACAAAGGAGGCAAGAACACACAATGGGGTAAAGACAGTCTCTTCAATAAATGGAATTGGGAAAACTGGACAGATACATGCAAAAAAAATGAAACTAGGACACCTTCTTACACTGCACACAAGAATCAACTCAAAATGGATTAAAGACTTAAATCTTGGACTAGAAGCCATAAAAATCCTAGAAGAAAACAGAGGCAGTAAAATCTCGGACATTCTCGTAGCAATATATATATATATTTTTCTGATACATCTCCTCAGGCCAGGGAAACAAAAGGAAGAATAAACACACGGGACTACATCAAACTAAAAAGCTTTTGCACAGCAAAGGAAACCATCAACACAATGAAAAGACAAGCCCCTGATGGGAGAACATATTCGCCAATGACACATCTGATAAAGGTTTAATATCCAAAATGTAGAACTTATACAACTCAACACCAAACCCCACAAAACCAAACAACCCAATTACAGACGGGCAAAGGGCCTGAATAGACAGTTCTCCAAAGAGGACCTACAGGTGGTCAAGAGACATGAAAAGACGCTCAACGCCACGAATCATCAGAGAGATGAAAATTAAAACACGATGAGGTACCACCTCTCCCGTCGGAGGGGCGACCATCAGTAAATGAACAAACAAGTGCTGGCGAGGATGTGGGGAAGAGGGAGCCCTCGTGCCCTGCTGGCGGGATGCAGACTGGTGCAGCCACGGTGGAAAGCAGTACGGAGTTTCCTCAGCAAATTAAAAATGGAGCTGCCTCATGACCCAGCGATCCCACTGCTGGGAATACGTCCGAAGATACCCGAGACACTGATGTGAAAGAATATATGCCCCCCTATGTTCACTGCAGCGTTATCTACAACAGCCAAGATTTGGAGGCAGCCCCAGTGCCCATCAGTAGATGAGTGGATAAAAAAGCTGGGATACATTTACACAATGGGATACTGCTGGGCTGTAAAAAAAAGAAGAAAGAAAAAAAAAGGAAATCTTACCTTTTGCAACAGCATGGATGGACCTGGAGAGCATTATGCTGAGTGAAATAAGCCAGTCAGAGAAAGACCAGCACCATATGATCTCACTTACATGTGGAATCTAATGAACACAGTAAACTAACAAACGAAACAGAAACAGACTCATAGATACAGAAAACAGACGGACAGAGGGGCGGGGGCTGGGTGCGGGGTGAAAAAGGTGAGGGGATTAAGAAAAAAAACCAAACACTCCTAGACACAGCCATAGTGTGGTGATGACCGGACAGAAAGGGGAGGGGGGGGGGAGAGGGTAAAGGGAATACATGGTGATGGAAGGAGACAGGCTTGGGTGTGAACACACAGTACAGTGTAGAGATGTTACAGAACGGTACACCTGAAACCTAGGGAACTGTATTAACCAACGTCTCCCCAATAAATTCAATTAAGAAAAAAATTTCCAAATGACCACAACGCCCTTGGACGAAGCAGGCCCATGTGCCATGTGGGGCCTCCCCCGCGCGTCCCTGCGGGGGGGGCGGGGGGCTGGACCCCGGCTCCACCCGCCAGGCAGGGCGCCCATCTGAGCCCGCAGCCTCCGCACTGCGCGCGGCACTTGCAGAAAGCAAAGGTTTGCCTTGGTAAATATCACCACGCTCTGGCCTGCATTCGAGAGTTTTCTGTAGGTCACCGTGAGAAACGAGGAAAACTGCCTACTACGTGCTGAGGAGGGGACAGCGTGCGGCTGCCGCAGGGGGAGGAGAGAAGTCCCCCTTCCCTCTGAATTCTGAATGCTGACCTCACACTCAGCGACACGTAAACCCTCCCAAGTCCAGGGTCAAAGGGCGTGGGAACTCGTCCTGCCTACAAGGAGAATGCCCAGCGGGCAGGAGCACAGGGTGTGCCCAGGGCCCAGGCCAGCCCCTGAGAAGGCGGGTTCAAAGGCACAGGCACGCCTCCCAGAGGGCAGACCCTGGTGGGATGGCCTGGGCTGTCTCCACACGTGGGCACCTGGGCACAGCTGCAGGACGCAGGGCCCCGGGCGTGCAGAGAAATGCCACCTGCCGAGTGTCTGCTCTGACCTGGGAGAGGCCCTCCCGGCGCCTGGGGTGGCTGGAGAGTAGGAGCGAGGAGAGCCAAGTCCCAGCACTGAACACAGGGCACGAGGGGGAAGGAAGGCTGTCCGAGCGGCCATCCACGCATGCACGGCTCGCACACGGGCTGCGCCATGAACTAGAGGCCCACGGAGAAGGGAGAACCATGCGCCCTTCCTCTGCCCCGATGTTCTGATCAACAGACACCCGCTCCTTAAAAACAGAAGCGAGTCTCGGGCTCAGCGCACAGCACAGCCGGTTCCGTGGCGGGAACCTGTCCGTGGGGCACCGCTCGCCGGTGTGTGGTCGCGTGGGGTGTACACACAGGTACACAGCCGGGCGGCGTGCACAGCACAACCCATCCCCGGGTCTCACGTTACATGCTCTGGGCTGTTTGAATGTTCACGGTGAACACGCAGAACTTCTGTAATTAAACAGGATCCACAACATTAAAACACAAAGCCCTCCAGGCGGCCCTTGGCTTCCGGAACAAAGACCAGATCTCCTTCGATGGCAACTCAGAGCCGTCCCACCAGGCCCCACTGGCCTTCCCTAACCAGGCGTGGCTCCACAGGGCCCAGAGGACAGGTCATGTCTACCATCACTTTCCCTCCCTTTCCTTCCCTCTGCGTGTGAGAAATCTGACTCAGACTGCAAGCCCGCCTCCCCCAGGAAGCCCTCCCCGACCGCTCCAGCCCACAGTCATCGTGGCTCTACTGACAACGCCGCTCACTACGTCCTACGACCTCCTATGGGCCAGCATTTACTGCCTGAGGGTGACTCACATTGGACTGTCCACCCCTCCACAGAAGGGCCGTGCCTCCTCATTCTCCCCTCAACACATACTTGTTGAGTGCCTACTACGCGCTGAGTGAGGTTCTAGGTGCTGAAATAGACCGAAGAGCCAAAGGTGCACGGCTCCTGGCCTCCAGGAGCCACAACCTGGCCGAGGGGTGAACAGTTAAATCAGAGGAAACAGCAAAGCCCCAACGGACACGGAGCAGGGGACAGAGACAGCAAACAGCCAGGGAGGCCGGGGGAGGGGCAGCAGGGCCTCCGGGAGAGACACCACCTGGGCGAAGCCTGCAGGTGAGCCGGGGAGGAGCCACAGGGAGGGAGGCAGGCGCACGGGTCTCACCTCCTCCACGTGCTGAGGCCCCAGCAGCAGCAGGAGGTGGGAAACCATCCGCCTGGACTAGCAAACATGCCAGAGCCCGTCCAGCCCCCAGCAGCTCCACCGGACAGAAGGCCTCGGGCGTGGTCGGACCACCCCACAGCCATCTGTGCCGCCCCTGCTCGCTCCCCGGCACATCCCTCCTTTCAGACTGAGCACAGCTGTGTGGAGCACCTAACAAGTGTCCCCCTGCCAGTCTGGGCATGGGGGTGTCTGTGGGGCCTGGCCCGTGTCCGTGGGGCCTGGGTGCGGTGTCTGTGGGGCCTGGATGCGGTGCCTGTGGGACTACGACGTCCTTGCTGGGAGGGGGGTGAAGAAGACAAGCTTCTTCTCGGAGCTGAGCAGCCCGCACTGTCCCTTCCACCCCGGGCAGTGAGGCCCGGCGACAGCTCAGGGACCAGGGGCAGAGGGGCGCCGGGACCCCCCACCGAGGGCATCGGAAAGATGACAGCCCAGGGGCCTCGGAAAAGCCCTCGTGACGTGACGCCGGTGTGATGCAGCTGGTGACTCGTGGGTGGCCTCCGCGCTCTCAGAGGGTCCCCGAGCCTGCCGCCTCCAGGCCAGGACGGGGGGGGGGGGGGACACAGGTGTCCTTGGCCAAACTGTACCAAACCCCGTGGGCAGGGATGAGCGGGGCAGTGCGCCGTGCGCCATGGCCGCAGGAGCGGTTTCGGCCGGTGGCCTCCGCCGCTGCCCACCAGGCTCGGAGCCTCCCGCGGCCATTATCCGCGCACTTGAACCCTGGCTGACAATGAGCTCCCAGAGAATGGCCGCGCCGGCTCTAATTGTCTGCATTTAGTCACGCAAACGGAGGCAATGGGCTGAGCCCGGCGGGCGGCGGCGGCGGCGGCGGCTCCCAGGAGCAGCCACAGGCTGAGCTGCGAACCCTCCACCGGCTTTGCCTGGAACCGGTCTCCTCCCCACATCACCCTGCCCCCGCCCCCCCTTTCGCCTTAAATGAAATCCCTGCCGCTGCTGATATCCAACCCGTAAACAGCACTGAGGGGCTGGAGGCAGGAGAGGGGGCGCTTCGGGCCCAGTGTTCCCTGTCAATCACGCGCTGCCTGCGTGGGACCGCGGCCGCATCATCACGTTAGTTTGCCTGACTTGCTCGGCACAAAGACGGTGGGAAGGTTGTCTCCGGCGGGGATGCGGCCTGACAGACCCAGCGCCATCTGCGCTCCTGGCGACAGGGAGGGCAGCCCCTGCGCGCGGCGGCGGCACCCACAGCCGAGTGTTTGGAAATAAACCTGGGCGTCCCAGAAACTTCATCATGAGACGCGGAAGCCCCCGTATTGTTGCTGCTGCAACGTGGGGTTGGGGTACCTTCAACAGCCACAGGCTTTGCTCTAAGAATAGATATTAATGGCAGCCCAGAAAGCGCCACGCTGGTGATGGCGCAGACAGGGTACTGCGGGCGCTGGGCCTCCAGGTAGGCCAGGCCAGAGAGCCCTTGGGGGGCACCTTACCCGCGGGAGGGGGGTCGGACGCCTTACCCAGGTGGGGAGGGGGTCGCCTTACCCATGGGGGGGGCACCTTACCCAGGAGGGACGCCTTACCTGCAAAGGGTCACCTTGCCAGCTGGCCCACCTGCCAGGGTCCGATGGCATGGCCTCTGCAGCACCATCACTCCTGGCCTGGCCTGGCCTGGCCCACTCCACCCACCTCTTCCATTTAAAGAGCCACCCAAGACACCCCCTAAGACGCTCACCCATCCAAGGAAGGAAAAACTTATATCCGCAAACTTGGTGAGCCCAGCCCGGCCCAGCACCTGGGACCTGGAAGCTCCAATGGGGCCGAGCCTGAGGGACACACCGTCCCACCCCGAATCCCCGTGCAGCCCAGCGCGGTTCGCTCTCATTTTTCTCTCTGCATCTCGCCATCGCGTTTGGTCGCAAGGAGGTCCCGCCTAAGCCATGCGGCCCCGATGAAAGTTTTGAGGCGCCCGGTGGGACAGCAGGGTTTCCAATGATTTCCAACACAAAGCATATCAATTAGTCAAAGGGGGAAGCGGGCCGCACAATGCGGGGAGATAAATTGATTTTCGCTGCAGCCCCACGTCTTTTCAGCTGCACCACCGTGTGAGAAACACCAGCTAAAGAGTGTGCTGAGGCAGCAAAGCCATTTACTCCTCCACAAACAGTTATCCAGGCGACGGCCGATCACCAGACAGCGCAGCCGTGTGACCTACATACTAACAAAGTCATTTCAGACTCGGCCGCCGCGGCGAGGCCTGCTCGGGCCCCTCGAGGCCCAGGACCTCCCGAGGTTTGGGTTCCCCCTTCGGTCCGTCTGTTTCTCCTGCTAAAGTGGGGACAACCCGGATGCGCTCTGAGAGGCTGAGGGGCCCGGCCTCGGTGGCTCAGTGGCTGAGCGTCGACCTAGGAACCAGGAGGTGATGGTTCGATTCCCGGTCAGGGCACAGGCCCGGGTTGCGGGCTCCATCCCCACTGTGGGATGTGCAGGAGGCAGCCGATCCATGATTCTCTCTCATCATGGACGTTTCTATCTCCCTCTCCCTTCCTCTCTGAAATCAATAAAAATATATATTTTTTAAAAACACCAGGCGGACATTTATGTCACGCCCGGGACACATCTGGAGTCTGTGTTTTCGTACAGATTTTGTTTGTTTTGATTTCTTTACATTCCTCCTCCTTGTCTCATTTGAAAGTCTCTTCCTGCATGAGCGTGGGGATTCTGGCACTTGCGGGGGACCCTTGTTCTGCGAGCACGTCCGTAGCAGCCTGCCCGGCGGGACACATGGGGTGGGGCATATGGGGTGGGGAGGGCGGGGCGGCTGTGGGGAGACCGAGCAGGTGGGTGCCTGGCAATGGGAGCGGATGCCCCGTGAGCCTCTCAGGTGCTATGCTCTCTAAGGGGCCTCGTCACCACACACCGTCCCACAGTCCCCGTCCCAGGACATCATGGGAAACCACAGGGGCAAAGCCGCCCGAGAGGCGGGCTGGGCGTCCACGGGGCCCACGGGGCCAGGTCTGAGCCAGGTAGGACCCCAGGCAGAAGGGCACACCGGCCCCTCCACCCTCCAGGAGCTGAGCGTGGCCGTAGGGATCAGATGAGGACCCTCAGAGCCCAGAGGGCCCGTGCCCCTCCCCGCCATGAGGCCAGAGAACCCGGATGGCACCGACGAGAAAACCCCTCCCATCTCGGGCTCAATGCCAGCTCCCACGTCCTTTCAGAAGACCCTCCCTCTGCAGCCTCCTCCCGCCCCGCTCAGTCTCCAGAACTTATGACTGATAATCCTCTTTGTTTCAAGAAAAGCATGGTTTATATGAAAAAAAATTCACAAGATTACATGGCGAGATCACCAAGTCCCCCCGAAATAATGCCATCGCCGTCCGAGTCAGCTCAGTCCACAGTGTGAGTGTTTCCAGGGCGGGGCAACCCCTCGCGCACCGACCGCAGGAGGAAACCCAAACACGTGGCCCTGGGATCCGCAGGGGCTCCTGGGCTGTGCTCTGGGTTCCCACAGGCATGCCCACGGGGACAGCGTGTCCTCCAGAGGCAGGGCCGAGTCCTCCCCGCCGACGCCGGCCCCCACCCCCACCCCAGCAGCCAGGCCCGTGCGAGCGCAGGCCTCCGCAGGCGACCGGTGTCCTGAGCGGATACGTGTCCACAGGAAGATGACTCCTATCATCAGTGAAGCTGAGCCTCCATGCCAATCACTGTGTTTAGGCCCTCGGACCCGCCCAGGAGGCCAGGGGAGCGTGCCCGCGGGAAAGGGCCGCGCCCGTCTGCCCGGCGAGGCCACGTCCCCCGCTCCCCAGGTGAGAGGAGCAAGTGGCTAAAAGGTTGCCACAGTGAGATGTCGGGCCGCCGCCCTCAGCCTCTGCCGGACACCTGGGCGACCTCAACGCCCCTGCCGTGGGTCAGCCTGGGACACACGGAGACGCGGCATCCAGTGAGGCTGAGCTTGCACAGGGAAGGGAAGCCTGAGAGCCATGTCCTGGCGGCCACCCCGCGTGGCCCGGAGCCCACGAGGAAGGTGTAAGGACGGGATGAGAGGGCCTGGCTGGAGCGGCTGGGGGGGGAAGGGGGCAGGGAGGAAGGGCGTCTACGCCTTCCCAGCCGGTCTTCCCTGAGTCCCGTTCCTGGATCCCCACCAAGACCCCAAATGGATGTTTCCACGGAGGAGACAGAAAAACGCTAGAAAAGGAAAAAGCTGCCTGGCCACATGGCTCAGTGGTTAAGCGTCGACCTAGGAACCAGGAGGTCACAGCTGGATTCCCGGTCAGGGCACAGGCCCGGGTTGCAGGCTCCATTCCCAGTGTGGGGCGTGCAGGAGGCAGCCGATCCATGATTCTCTCTCATCATGGATGCTTCTCTCTCTCCCTTCCTCTCCCTTCCTCTCTGACATCAATAAAAATATTTAAAAAGAAAAGACAAGCACTCCTCACGGAGGCCAGGGCCCCCGAGTGTGCGGACGGCCATCCCTCTCCCGCCTGTCCCCTGGCCCCGGGTCCCGGCTCCCACCGGGTCACGACGCCCCTGAACACGACAGCCGTGCCGTACTCGGCGGTGACTAGTTCTTTTGTGTCTTCGTTTTTCCAAAAGGGCAGTATTTCACACATCCGTCCAGAAACAGGTAAGGCATTTAAATTATTTTAACATCAAGTATTTTTCAAAGCCATAAATATAGATGAGGGGACTAATTGTCAACTTCTCCCAGAAACCCAGATTCAAATTCATGTTGCCATGTGCGCTCGACGGCAGTAAATCACGTCCTCCTCGGGAAAGCGTCGCGGCCATAAAACACCCCCCGCAGCACGCCAGGCCCTGATCCCGGCTAAAAGGCTCCGCGCCGCCAGAAATCCGGGCGAATATATTACCTCCCCGCCGCTTCCCTCAACTTCCCTCAATTACGGATGTGCGCGACGTAATGAATTTCCCGGGCTCTGATGTGTGATTATGGCTATATTTTTATCTATATGTTTTGTGGTTCTTGTACTTAAGCTTTCTGCTCACAAATCCTTTATTAAAAGTACTAAATTGTCAGAGGCACGTTCATATTTCACTCAGGGCTCCAGCCAGGAGTGTGAGTTTCTGCAGCGCACGCAGCTGCGTGGGGGACGCTTCCGTCACATGACGCGCCCGGCCGCAGGCCTTCGCACTCGGAACTGGATGTTCCAGAATGTTCCCACCTTCGACTTTTTCAACTTCCCGAGTCAAAACCGCTTTGGAACCCATGCGATGGAGGCCAGCGCCCAGAGTGGCCCCGTAGGGCTCTCAGTCTCGGGGTGCCCACGCCTGCTGGTTGGCACGGGTTCCGAGGAAACCTTCAAGGCATGAGCCTCACAAGCCCAAGACATTCTGTCCATTTTGGTTTTCGTGGGTTTTCTATCTTAATTCAAAATGAATCAGCAGAAGAACGAGCGTGTAATCTCGCTGTTGGGTGAGAGGGCTCAGATTTGTTTTTCAGTCCTCACCCGAGGATATATTGTAACTGATTTTTGGGGAGAGAGAGAGAGAAACATTGGTGTGAGAGAGAAACATCCATCAGCTGACTCCCGTACATGCCCCAACCGGGGATTGAACCCATAATCTTTGGGTTCACAGGACGATGCTCTAACTGAGCCTCTGGGCCAGGGGGGAACAGCTCAGATTGTGAGCCGGGAAGTGGGGTGGCAGAAAGATGAGGGCCCCATCGCGTCCTGCTCAAGAGAAGGGAAGGAAGGGACTCCAAGCTGAGGTCCCAGGGATGCAAATGAGCATCTCTTTACGCAAGTCGTCCCCCTCCCCCCCCGGGGAAGGCCAATACCCACCCGGGACACCAGCGAGCCACTGGACCTCAGGAACACGGAATCTAGAACTGGAACCGCCAATCAGGAGAAGCAATTGCTCAGCACACAGATTTCGTGAGCAAATCATCAATGGGCGAATGATGTCAATAAATGAATCTGAGATCAAAATTTGGAGGATGCCCTGGCCTGTTTGCTCAGTGATTAGAGCGTCGGCCCGTGGACCAAAGGGCCATGGTTTTGATTCCCGGTCAAGGGCATGGACCTTGGTTGCAGGTTCCCCGGCCTCGGTAGGGGTGTGTGCAGGAGGCAGCTGATTGGAGTGTCTCTCTCACATCAATGTTTCTCTCTCTCTCTCTCCCCCCTCCTCCCTCCATCCCTCACACTCTCTCTAGAAATCAATGGAAAAAATATCCTCAGGTGAGGATTTTAAAAAAATGTGCAGGAAAGAATTGACGTGATCCTCTGTCACATCAAATCAAGGGACGTGTGGAGTGGACCTACTCTGCGTCAGGGGACAGCGTGGGGTCCCAGCGGAGGACACTCTGCAGCCCCGCCACTGGGGAGCTTGCCCGGACAATGGGGAGGGAGTGGACCTTCCAGACACAGGGCACAGCTTGAGGACCCGGGGGCGGGGGGAGGTGCCTGGAATAGGAGAGGACCAGCCACAGGAGGCACCGGCCCACAGGAGGGACTCGTGGGCTGTGGCCTCACCCTCAGCTCTATAAAGCCATAGACTCTTCCAGGCCAGTGTGGCTCAGTGGTTGAGCATCAACCTATGAACCAGGAGGTCACGGTTCGATTCCCAGTCAGGGCACATGCCTGGGTTGTGGGCTCCATCCCCAGTAGGAGGCCTGCAAGAAGCAAGTACTGGTAATCCATGATTCTCTCTCATCATCGATGTTCGTCTCTCCCTCTCCTTTCCTCTCTGAAATCCATAAAAATATTTTTTTAAAAAAAAGGAAAAATAAAAAAATAAAGTGGTAGACTCCCAAAGAGGACACTTTCTCTTGCCCATGTCCCATGTCACCCCGAGGCTGTGTGGACCCAGACACCCCAGCCCCCTGCCTGAGCCCGGCCTCTGCAGCCCGGCCAGCTCTGTGCCCACCCTGCGGGCTCCTGCATGTGACAGTCAGTGCAGCGCGAAGCCACGGGCATCGTTAGAAGGAAATGAGCCCATGACACCAAAGCCCGGGTCCGGCCCAGGGCCCGCCTGCGGCAGAGTTAGAGCTGGAACGCCCCACGTGGCCATGGCCTTGGGCCTCTTACGGGACAGACAGATCTGCCACCTCCCGGGGCCCTGGGGACACCCAGACAACCGCTCCTGGGCGTCTGAAGAAGCTGGGCCCATCCCCGTCATCATCACGCGGGTGACGCACACGCACGTGGGGCATGGCTTTCTCCGCTTCGCCCCGGCCTTCTCACGGGTGACGAAGGAAACACGGATACAGACAGGCATGATGACGAGTGTCCGCATGACGGGCTGCAGCGTGCTCCCGCCCTCACCATGTGTCACCGCTCCGGAAGCCCCACCCCGTCCCGGCGCAGGGCACGGGCGGGGCTGGGGTCACGCAGCGCACGGCGCCTGCGGGGACCTGTCGCACCCGCCCGGTCATTCCCCACGCCCTCGGCTTCCGCCTCAGCATCGCACATTATATTTCAGTCTCTCCAGCAACACAAATTTCAATTTGGCCGAGCTCTTTAATATTAATAGTTGTCAATCCAAAAGGAGAGTGCGTAATAAAAAATTTAATCGAAACGAATAGCTCACACGTTTCTCCGCCTCCTAAATATAGTTACCAATTAGACGGCGCCTTGGTTATAGAACTTCGCAGGAGGAAGGCCACCTACTGCAGACCACCGGTTAGGGCTGAGGGAGCCAGAGGCCGGCGCCACTCTACCCATCGCTCCTGAGGACGAAGGCCTGGGAACCTGTTCCCTTAATTCCCGGGCACAAGGGTGAGTGTACACCCTAGCGCTCACACATGCACACATTTACAGGCGCATACACTCATGAACACATGTGTATACACACATGCACATACTCGTGTGCACACAAGCACACATGCATGCACACTTCACTCGTGTGCACGCATGCCTGTACATGCAGTGCACGCGCACACTGGCACGCACACATGCACACAAATGCATGCACATATACACTCCTACACACGTACATGCAAGCACACACTCGCACACACTCCCACTCGTGTCTGCAAGGACTGGGCACAGCCCGGCCCGGCTCCCAGCTGTGCGCATCCTGCCGGGCACGCGGGGTAGTTCTGCAAATTACTCCCGGCCTCTTTTGTGAGCTGCTCTGCGCTCGGCCCTGAGCGACATCAAGCAGGAAGTTTAAATGAAATGGCTCCCAAGTTCCTTAAATGGTTTAATAAAACATAGACTGACTGCGGCGTGCAGTTTAGAGCGGCAAACTATTGCCCCTCGGCTGGGAAAATGACCTCCCGTCGGCAATATCGCTTTCAGCCTCATGATTCGAGTCCGCTGTTGGCCATTCCCTCAACCCACCGGGCAATTCTTTTCCGTAACGAGGCTGGCGGCAGCCGCCGAGCGTGCCGCCGAAGGTGCCCGCGACGTGCCCGCGCACAGCACGTTGATGCCGAGACAAGAAATGTCCAGGCAGATGACAGCAGCACGCAGCGAGGAACGCCACTGGGGGCAGAGAGAAGGCAGGCAACACATATGGAGGCTGTGTCCTGGCTGCTGCTCGGTGGTTAGAGCTCCGGCCCAGGCCCCAAAGGGTTGCAGGTTTGATTCCAGGTCAAGGACATGTACCTGGGTTGCAGGTTCACCATCAGCTGGCAACTGCAGGAGGCAACCAATCGGTGTGTCTCTCACATCGATGCGTCTCTCTCTATCTCTATCTCTATCTCTCCCCCTCCCTCCCTTCTACTCTTCCTAAAAATCAATAGAAAGAATATCCTCGATGAGGATTAACAAAACCAACAACAAAAACACAGGAAAAGGGGGATTCCCGGAAATTTGAGGAAATGACACAGCGTGGCAGCGGCACCCAGCAGACAGCCCCGCGTGCCCGTGACCCTGCGCCACGCGCCTACACGGGACAGGCAACAGGTCAGATCCTGACCCCACCCGGCCCCAGCACCTGCCCCCGGGAGAGTGAGGCACTCGGGGAGGGCGTTGTGGGAGCTGCTCACACGCCCCTGTGCTCAGAACAAGCAGCGATGGACAGCACTGCCAGTCGCGAGCGCCCTCCGAGGCCGGAGCCAGAGTCCGACCGGCAGACACCGATGACCTTCTATCCTACACGGCGCGAGGAGCGGCTGGCTACGCTCATTAGAATTATATGGCGAATCAGATTAGACATTTTATGATTTTTTCAAAAGAGGGGCTTTTTTGATATAAAAAAGCAGCCATTTCCTTTTCTGACGCGTTTCATTTTTAAGGCAATAAAAGCGGCACCTGGGTACCAGGGCGTAATGGATTAATTACGGGGCATTATGTTTATCCCAACTCTTCCCCGACTCGTCCCTCTTCCGAACTCACTCATAAAAATTGATGCGCGATCTTCTAGCAGGCGACGCATCGAGCTTCCTGGGATTCTCCTGAGGAATCCTGGGGCCACAGCCCAGTGCCACTGGCCCAGAGTCACATTATCTTAAAACATCCTATTACTACGTGTAAAACCAAACCCGCCTTCCCGCTCGGGCTCTCCTGGCCCCTGGGAGGGTCAGTGGGACCCCCACCGACACGCCCGGCAGCTGGGGGATGTCTTCTCTCACCCACAGTGAACTTGTTTAAACACACACACACACACACACACACACACACTGCTCAGCATGGCTCCCTGGTTGAGCGTCGACCTATGAACCAGGGGGTCAGGGTTCAATTCCCGGTCAGGGCACAGGCCTGGGTTGCAGGCTCCATCCCCAGTGTGGGGCGTGCAGAAGGCAGCCGATCCATGATTCTCTCTCATCATTGATGTCTCTCTCTCTCTCCCTCCCACTTCCTCTCTGAAATCAGTAAAAATACATTTTTTAAAAAGTTTTTAAAAACACGCACAGCATCAAAGACGCACGGGATGGTGTTTCTGGCTATTTCTTTGTGTCTCGATGGCCGACGTGAATATGAAAGGATATTCATGCAGGATTCATCAAGGCCCCAGATTTCAAACAAACAGATGAGAAATCCCTAAAAATAATAATAAATAATAAAAATAATAAAAATAACCATGCACCGAGCTTGCTTATAAATGCGCGTGGCCCTTCACGCTGCCCATCACGAGAGCGACAGCGAGTGAGAGTGAAGGTGGGCGGCGCTGGCGGCGGGTTAATGCTTTTATCCAGGGAGCACCGGGCAATGGACACGGGCGATTTCGAGAAAGGCGCGTGGTTCTCTCACGCGGGCCCCCTCCGTGACCTTGGCCGCACACCTTGGCGCCCCCGCCCAGGCGGCTCTCTCTCTCCGTCTCCCGGGCCCCCTTCAGGGGAAAGTGTAATTTTCCAGCCCAAAAATGCAGCTTATTTTTAATGCGCCAGAACTTCAGAATTGAAGGGACTCTTAGGAGCCATCGAGACCTAATTTCTCGTTTTATTGCCGAGAAAATTGAGGTCCGGGAACTCAGAGCGTCTGACCCAAGTCCCTCCGCGGGAAGGAAGAAGCTACTGCGTCCAGTGTCTGAGGCCAGGCCGGGGTAGGGTCCACCCAGGAAAGGCGGGCGCGGGTCACAGGTCCCAGGGCACCTGCAGCCACAGGGGAGCTGCTGGGAAATGCAGACCCCGCCCCCCACCCCCGCCCAGAGCACCCCCAGGTCTGGCCGGGGCCCTGCATGGGAACTGCTTCCCCCGGGAACCCCGAGACCTCCACTGTGACATGTCCCCAGGTTACAGGACGTTCCCTGGAGTGAGGCCAGATGACGGAGCCAGCAAACCCTTCTTCTGTAGCTGACGATGTCAAGGTTCCCACCCAGAGCCACCAGCGTTAGGAAATCTCATTCAAACAGCCATGGGGATGCCTGGCCGGCCTGGCTCAGGGGCGGAGCGTCGACCTAGGAACCAGGAGGCCACGGTTCAATGTCCAGTCAGGGCACAGGCCCGGGTTGTGGGCTCCATCCCCAGTGGGGGGCGTGCAGGAGGCAGCCGGTCCATGGTTCTCTTTCATCTCATCTCCCAGATGTTTCTATCTCTCTCCCTCTCCCTTCCTCTCTGAAATAATAAAAACATATGTTTGTAAACGGAGGTAAACTTGCGCAGGGGTGTGGTGGCGGGCTCACCGAGCGCCCATGTGGCGTCTGGAAAGACCTTGGCCCTGAGGGTCCTCACAGCATCCGGGCGGGTCCCCGTCAGCCTCACATCAGACCCGCCTCGTCAGGGGAGGACAGAACTCGGACAGACGGAAGGGAACGTGCCTGGTCCGAGCTCAAGGTGCTTCCGGAAACCTCTTGGGGAGGGTCTCAGTCCAGGGCCTCGCCTCACAGCTCATCTCCACCCTCATCGGTGGGTGAGCTTCGCTGCCCCTCTGCTCAAGCCCGAGTCACAGGGGCGCTCAGGGCAGGGCGCTGGGGCAGGGGTGCTCGGGGCTGACAGCAGGAGGCTCCGTGAGGGCTGAAGTGGGGGGGCCCCAGATGCTCCTTAGAAGCCCCCCCCCATGACCGAGCGCCCCACGTGAGCAGGAGGAGGACAAGCTGCAGTGCAACGTCTCCTACAACCTGGTGAGGGCCCTGTTCCCCCAGGGTCAGGGGACGGGGACGGGGGGCAGGCAGGGGGGAGCTGTGCCCGCCGAGCAGGACTCTGTGGTATCAAGCAGCAGCCACAGAAGCAGGACCTGGACCAGAGAGTCCAGCCCCGCTCCCAGCTGGCTCCCTGCCCCCCCCCCCCACACACACACACACACCCTGCACAGCTGAGAGAGGTCCCAGCAGGTTCCAAAGGGGTCGGCGCCCAGGCTGCACAGCTCGGGCAGCGGGGCTCCCCTGGGCCAGGCCCCTCACTCTGCGGGGCACATCCATCTGCTCTTCCCAAAACCACCCACCGGGCCGCCATGGCCACCGCACCCAGGGCCTGCCCACAGTGACCCTCGCTGCCCTCCGCCTGCGGGGCCGAGGGCTCTGCCTCAGAATCGGGGAGGCAGCTCAGACACTAGGCCGTGCACAGAGGGGATGAACACAGGGCTTTTCACGAGGCCGCCCAGCCTGCGTGAGGTCATGGGCACAGGAGGAGGACGGTGCCTGGCACTTGGAAAGCAGTCACTAGGCGCCAGCAGCTGCCCACGGTGACTTCAGTGCCCGCCCCGCCGCCCGGCCCCAGGCCAGCCCCACGGAGGCCTCCCGGTGGCGCGGAGGGCGGAGGCACCTGTCCACGGAGACGACCATGGACATTCTCCATCCGAGATCAGAGCTCTGACCCTCCCCTCGGGGCTTGCAAACACTTTCCACCCACGAGTCTTCCTCAAACGAAGGCTTGGGTGACACGGGCTTAGAGAGGGGTCCAGGGCGGAGGGGTCTCCCGGAGCCCCCAACGCCCACCCCGTTGCGGTCTGTGTGGGGACAGCAACTCCGGCGACAGTGTTAGACCCGGGGGTCTCCCTGCCGTGCACACGGCACAGGGCACAGGGCCCGGAAGCCAAACTCAGACCCCACGCCCGACTCAACTTACAACCTGTGGCTCTGCAAGGGTGGGAACATGATTCCCACGAAAAATCACACGCGCCCTTCAACACTATTGTACGATGGGCCTCGCGGGGGCTCGTGGTTTCCGACAGCAGCTCACGCGGGGGCCCTGAGCCGGCGGGAGGTGGGCTGGGCTGAGCCGTGGGGTTGGGCAGGGGGGGCGTCCTAAGTGCATTTTGGACTTCCGGCCTCTTCCCTCAGGGTGGGTTTACCGGGACGCAACCCCAATGCAGTAGGCGGAGGAGCGCCGGTATGAGACACACAGGAAGCGGCTCACCTGGCAGGTCCCCCCACCCTCACTCCGTGCCTCCATGTGTCACCTCTCCCAGGGACACCGTCACCTCTTCCCATAATCACAGAACTGCTCCCACCAGGACCTGCCCTGGGGCTGCGAAACCCCAGTGAGCCTCCCTGTAAGGAGCCGTCTCCGGCCCCCAACCAGCGGCGGGCCTCAGTGGTTGAGCGTCGACCTAGGAACCAGGAGGTCAGGGTTTGATTCTCTGTCAGGGCACAGGCCCGGGGTGTGGGCTCAATCCCTAGTATGGGGCGTGCAGGAGGCAGCCGGTCCATGATTCTCTCTCATCATTGATGTTTCTATGTCTCTCTCCCTCTCCCTTCCTCTCTGAAATCAAAAAACTTATTTTTTTAAGAGCCATCTCCAAGTGATTTCGTTTAAAGGGACAGTGAGGAGAGCGAGGCTCGGGGTCAGGGACGGGCTCAGGCCTCGGTGTAGCCACGGGCAGGGGTGTGACTCAGGTGAGTTAGGCATCTTTGCGAAGCCTCAGTTCATTTTCCTGCGAAGTGGGTGGCTGAGGGGATTAAACGAGACGGGGGAGCCGGCTCGCACCCCCGGGCGGGCCTGGCCAGGGCTCTCTGGGAAGGGCCGGTGGGAATATCGAGCGGGGACAAGGCCGGGCCCGCGCTCCCATGGCTCGTACCAGGAGGCACCCCCTCCTTGGAGTGGTCAGCGGTCTTGTCAGGGATGGGAAAGTTCAACGACTTCAAGGGTGAGTTTAATTACATGTTGTCGCTGACTCGCCGTGGTTACGATGGTCCAATTACACATGTAATTTATCAGCAAGATATTTGCATACATAATAAACCCACAGCAAAACAGTCCATTTCAGTGAATGCGGAAAATGTAAAATCAGGCCATGACGTGGGGCCGTCTCACTGGCCCAGGGGGTGGGAGGGAATCGCCAAGGGCCTCCCCTCCCGGGCGCGTGCTGGGTGTCTGCACCCTCTGGGGCCTCGTGGCGTCCGCCCCTGGAGTGCACTCCCCACACGACAAGCCAATCCCCATCCCCGGCGGCGTGTCAGCGGCGCTGCTTCCCAGAGGCGGAGGGTGGGGAGCTGGCGAGGAGACTCACCACCCCTGAGGCTCGGACTTGCTGACCACAGTCCCCGGGCGCTGGGGAGGCCACCGGCCTGGCAACCCCCGGGGTGCGGGCCCTGGTACGAGTCCAAGGGGAAAGGTGAACGCTCTAAGAACGGCCTGGGCTTCCTGTGATCCTGAGTAGAGGGAACAGGAAGACCGCCCAGAGGAAATGAAACCACGGATATGCACAGCAGCACACGCCTATGACATGCCTACGTGGGCCAGGCATTACTGTTACACGCATAACGATTGGGTAACCTCCCGCGCCGTCATTACTGTCATTCCCAATTTATAGATGAGAACACTGAGGTGCCACAATGGCCCTGACACATGGTCATGAGGACACCGGGTTCCAGAGTCCATACCTTTGCGAAGCGTGGCCAGGTTCAGAGGTCCTTCGCGTCTCTTCTTTATTATGTTCTTGTGCAATAATTAAAAGTCAAGGGTGGATGACTTTTTATCCTCATTACTGGGAGTAAGTTTTTCAATGG
>NW_005871958.1:90091-91154 GCF_000147115.1 Myotis lucifugus
CATTCCATTATCCATCCATATCCGTCCATGCATCCATCATCCATCCATCCATCCATTATCCATACATACATACATACATACTCATCCATCCATCTATCCATCTAGTTATCATCCATCGATCCATCTATCCATCCATCCATCTATCCATCCATCCATCAACCCATCCATCGAACCATCATCCACCCATATACCAATCCAACCATCTATCCATGCAACCACTCATACATCTATCCATCCATCCATCCATCCATTATCCATACATCCACACATCCAGCCATCCAACCATCTATCTATCCATCCATCCATCCACACCCATCCATCCATTACCCATCATCCATTCATCCAGTCACCCATCCACCCTTCCAGTCACCAAAGTTTTACTGAGAACCTACTATGAACCAGGCACCCTTTCAGGACTCAGGAAAATCACCCTGAACAAAATGCACGAGGCCATCCTCCCTCCAGGTTTACACAGTGGGGGGGACAGGCCAGAAACCATTAAGGAGTGAGTCTTCAAAATGCGTCTTGAATCAGACAGCGCAACGTACTGGAAACCCCCTAAGAGGAGGGTCAGTCTGAGTCGCTCCCTCTGTTGTTATCACCAAGGATGTACAAACACCTTTTCAAAGGGCTTTAGAATCTGTGTCATCCAAGGATGACATTATTGTAGGCCCAATACCCAGGGTACCAGACCTACTCCAACGCAGCAGAATCATCTGAGGGCAAATCCTGCAGGCAACGTTTTTATGGCAAACGCTTCCTTTCTCATCTTCTCGCTCCTCCATTTAAATATATCGATGTCGGTAGGTGCACAAATATCAAGATTCAGGTATCTCCATATAAATGTGTATTCAAAATGCTTTTTCTCATCTCAGCTGATTGCATCTTTCGAGCCAATGTTGGAAAATAATCTTGTTCTGAATCAAAAACGAGGATCTCTCCTTCTCTCCCTCCCCCATCCTGAGCTCACAGCCCCTCCCCACTCCTGCCCTCTCGCCCTAAGACGCCCAAATGGTCAACCTGCCTCCAGAGCCGAGTGGTCTGAGGGCAGAGCCTGTTTCTC
>NW_005871958.1:91504-95297 GCF_000147115.1 Myotis lucifugus
GGAGAGCACATGAACCACTCCACCGAGTGTGCAGTGTCAGGTTATTTTTTTGAACCACTCCTCCGCCAAGCTTGTAATTCATCTCAGTCGACACCGATTATAATGCTCTTTAAAGGGTGGAATTCTAAATCCAAGGCTGCTAATGAGGGTATTTACAGAAATGCTTATTCTCCGGCACAGGCTGGCGCTCTACGGTACCAACATGGGGAGACGTATGGATGGAGTTTTCCCTGGGCGGGGGGGGAGCAGGAGGAAGGGGCCAAGGCTTCGCCAGGAAGAGGATGTAGCGTGTGGCCATCCTCCAATGTCTTCACTCCCAAACCAGGTGTCCCAGGAAGCCCCCCGACACTGGAACTCCAGCCGGAACCCCCCCCCACACACACACCCCAAAACACCTGCCGTGTTCCCATCACCTTGGACCGGGAGTTCACAAAGAGGGGTGACTGTGGTGGCCCCGGGGACATCGGGTCACCTCTGGGGACCGTTTTGGTTGTTCCGGTGGGGACAGGGGTACACTGCCAGCATCGAGGGGGTGGAGGCCAGGGAGGCCCCTAAACATTTTCCAGTGACCAGGGCGCCCCACAGCCCAGCATCCCCCGGCCTGAAAGGTGCAGAGGCCGAGCCGAGCCACCCGCCTGAGACCCGAGCGGGCGGGGGAGGGGGGAGTGGGGTGCAGGAAGGGGCGCTCCCAGGAAGGGTTTAACCTGCTGCCCGGCTCTGCGGCCCCTCCTGCCCATCAGGTGACCAGGACAGGTGACAGCAGGAGAGAGGACGAACAGGGCGGAGAAGAAAGGAGCCTTTGAGCCAAACTACTTACTCTTGTGCCTCTGGGTCTAAAACACGCCCCCTTACCACGCGTCAGAAGGGACCGGGAACCCCGCGATTTTTTTTCTTCAAGGCAAACAGCCCGGGCCCAGCAGAGGCAGATCCGGGGGACGTCCCAGCGCCTCCCCGACAAATCGCAACAACGCCCCCGCCCCCCGCGTCAGGCTCACCCGCCGAGCCCAATCGCGCGCCCGGGTTACCCAGGCCAGGAGTGAGCGGCGAATCTCATTAAGCGTGTTCGAGGGGGGAAATCAGCTTTGAGAAATAGTAATCCTGTCTTTCAACACAAATGTTATAGGAAGCTATGAATTTGGGAGATCCGAGTGGGATGTTGGTGCGTGTTGTGCTAAGGTAATAGAACGGCACCCTATTATTAGATCACATTAATCATCGCGCAGCCGACGGCTGACAGCCGCTGAAAAGGATTGAAAGGCCTGGTAATGGATATAAATTACCCATTGTGCGATAAAAGGATTTTTACTAAGAAGGTAAGAATAAAACAGCAAATTTCTAATATCTCTGTGGTGTAAAACCCCAAATAAGAGGACTCCGCGGCCAGTAATATCCACAAAATCACAAGTAAGCACTTTTCCAACAAGATATAGTCACAATAAACACACACACACACACACACACACACACACACACACACGCTTTCGGCGCAACATACAATTAATTCCCAAGTGCGTGATTCTGCCCTGAACCCCCCCCCGTTTGCATAGTGACCCCCGAGGCCCCTGGTCGGAGGAAGGGGGCTGACTAACTAGGTCCAAGGCCGGTTCCCAGGGATGCTGGGGTCGCCCACATCAGCCCGCCCTTCCGGTCCTACTTTACACCTTTCTCCGCTCAGAGGCCGGGAAGATGCTGCATCGCTGAGCGGGGGATCTGGAGTGTGGCCGAGGCGACCGACTCCATGATGTCCCGGGACAGGTCTGTCTCCCCGGGACCGGCCGGGCCCCGGAGCCACGTGGGGCGCCATGGGCACCGGGCCGGGCGGCAGCCACCAGGTCGCCGGCTCTTGTACCAGGTGTCGCCTGGCGGATGGTGGCTCCAAGACGTCCGTCACACGGGAGACAGACGTCGACCTGACGTGACTCCACCCCGTCGCGGTCCCCGTTCTGGGACTTTCTGGGCACGTGTTGCCATCCCATCCTCGTCCCACCCAGACACCCCAAATCCAGAAGCTCCCACGGCCCCTCATGGGAGCAGGAACAGGGAGCAGCAGGGAGAACCGGCACCCGGCGCAGGGCCCACACCCCAGAGGGCAGCCTGGCTCCCCACGAACCCCCACAGGGCCACCACTTCCAGCAATGAGGTGCGTCTCCGAGCCGCGCAGCTCCCTCCCGGCCTCGATGCTCTTAACGCCGTGCGGGCGGTGAGCAGGGCTAATCAGAGTCTGAAAACGGCGAGTGCCCCACCGCCCGAGGCCTGAGCTCTAAGGGGCAGCCTAACGCCTGGCTCCTGCTCCTGGGAAGCTGGAGAAGGGGCGGGCCCTGGCCACCTGGGCTCCGTGGAGTCAGAGCAAGCAGGCTCCCGCCCGCCCTCCCTGGCGCTCTTTTGGGAATTTGAAGTCAGGAACCAAGGAGGTCCTCAGAGGCTCTGCCTCCCCCATTTAAAAGCTCCCTAGCCCGGCCAGCATGGCTCAGGGGTTGAGCACCGACCTATGACCCAGGAGGTCAGGGTTTGATTCCGGGTCAGGGCACAGGCCTAGGTTGCGGGCTCGATCCCCAGTGTGGGGCATGTAGGAGGCAGCCGATCAATGATTCTCCCTTGTCACTGATGTTCCTCTCTCTCTCTCTCTCTCTCTCTCTCTCTCTCTCTCTCTCTCTCCCTCTCCCTTCCTCTCTGAAATCAATTAAAATATATTTTTTTAAAAGAAGAAGTGGCCGCCCTCACCAGTTTGGCTCAGTGGATAGAGCATCGGCCTGCGGACTGAAGGGTCCCAGGTTCGATTCCCCGTCAGGGCACATGCCTGGGTTGCAGGCTCGATTCCCCAGTGTGGGGTGTGCAGGAGGCAGCCAATCAATGATTCTCTCTCATCATTGATGTTTCTCTCTCTCTCTTCCTCTTCCTTCCTCTCTGAAGTAAATAAAGAAATATTTTTTTAAAAAAAGAAGAAGAAGACCCCTATAGTAAACCACCATCCCCCCAAACACCAATGGGCCGCGCCTCTTCCGTGGCCAGGACTGCTCTCCGGGGGTCCACACAGGAATCTGTCCGCTCAGGGGAGCTGTGTGACATTCAAGTCCTCGCCCCTGAACTGAGACCGGGAAGCAGCGGCACGAGGTAACGGCCCAGGGGGAAGCCATCACAGTGGCCACAGGAGCTGGGGGCTATGGCTGGGGTCCCCCAGGCCCTGACCGGCCTGTGCCCCGCAGCTCACTCCCGGGCCAGCCCCGCTGGTCCAGAGCAATTCAGAACTCATGCTGCTTCGCCGCGTTACAGACGGGCCTTTCCCTCCCAGGACGAATGCAAGCCCCTCCTCCGAGGCCATAGGTCGCCGACCCTGAGGTTGTCCACGTGACATGGACGCAGAACTCCTGGGGGTCTCAGGACGTGTCTGCAAAGGAGACACCTGAGGTGTGTTTGAAGCCTGCGGTGGCCGCCCCAACCCGGACACTGGACGTCGAACCCCAGCTCACGGCACCCGTCGTCCAACTCCAAGCCGAGTCCCAGCCACCAGAGGCGCTTGCCAAGTGCGTGTCCCCTCCAAGTGCATCAGGGACCCCGCTATTCCAGCCCAATTGCTACCTGCCTGCTGGAGGCACTAAGCAACGTTTACCTCTCAGCCCCCTGTTACTGGGCAGAAATCACAGCCAATCTCTCTCTCCCCCTCTCCTCCTCCTCCTCCTCCGCCTCCTCCTCCTCCTTCTCTCTTCCCCTCTCCTTCTCCTCAATCAGATCATCTTTGGCATTCTTATTTTTTTTTTTGTATTGATTTCAGAGAGGAAGGGAGAGGAAGAGGAAG
>NW_005871958.1:95635-98476 GCF_000147115.1 Myotis lucifugus
CCAGGAAAGTGAAAACCATGTTTTTCCCATGACAAACCTTGAAAACTCCCACTTTGCTCACAAACACCTGGCCTAGGGGGGCGGGGGGGGGGGAGGGGGGGGAAGCAAGGGTGCTGGGGGGCAGAGGTGCTGGGGGACAGAGGTGCTGGGGGCAGCGGGGTCTGACCGCCTAGGGTAAGGCCAGGCCTCTCTGAGGAGCCTGGGCAGGTGGGAGGCAGATAAATGCTTTCCCTCAGGAGACAGTCAGGAAGGAGACCGGAGAGAGGCAGCCACACCCCGCGGCCTCTCCCGGGAAGGGCGTGGCGACAGGTGGCCCATCTGGGATGAGACCAGCCGGTGGCTGGTGCCTCTGAACCCGGCTCCCCTGGCAGCAGGCTCTCCCGTGTCCGGAGCTCGGCCTCTTCCGGGGTGCTCCCTCCAGGGCCCCAACACCCCTTCCTGGCTCTGGCTGCCCCTCTCAGCCCAGCCCCCCAGGGACGGAGGCTCCTCGGGTGGACCTAGAGGTCCTGTTCCTGCACAGGGAGCGACTCCCCTTTCCCTGGGGACTCAGAGGGCTCAACGTGGCCCCAACGACACAGCCAATGTCCCTCCAAATCCCGGTGGGACTCTGAGCAGGGCGTCGGGGAACAGTCTCCCATCCCCCTCACCGGCCAGGGCCTCCCGTGGGCCAGGCGGCTCCCGGGGCTCCCGTTTCAGGCAAGGCGATCGGAGAAGACCTGTCTAGGAACATGAGCCCTGACGAGAGACCGGAACTCAGTGAGGCGTGGGCCCTGTGCTGGTCCGGGGGGGACTCGGCCAGCAGAGCAGAAGGCCAGTGCCAAGGGCCTGGGGTAGGAAGAAGACGTGCACTAAGGAGCAGCAAGAAGTTCCGCGTGGCCAGGGCGTGGGCGGTGAGTGCGGACAGGGAGGGAACGGGCACCTCTGACCCAACGCCTTGTCGGGCACAGCAGGGAATCTGGGTTTTATTCTGAGCCACTGGCCTAGGGGCAGTCAGTGCCTCCCTGGGGGCACACCGGCCTGTGCAGCCAGCCCACCCCAGCCATGCCAGCCGCCCCTCCACCTGGCATTCACACTCCAGGCCACTGTCCCCCGGCCTCGGCACCCAGGGCGGACACCAGACGCCTGGAGACAGCCCCATGCCCAGTGCCTGCCCAAGTGTCCACCCACCATCCTCAGCCTGCTCACCGGCCTCCTCTTGCCTTTCCTCGGACGCCCCAGCTCCCCAGCTGCCCTCCCCATGGGGCCTGTGAGGAACAACCCCCTTGTCCTGGCCTTCACCCCCGGATCTGTTGGCTTCCAGGCATGCGGGCTCTCCGTCCCCATGGAGCCACTGCCTGGTCTTGGCGGGCAAGCCACGCCCACTGAGCCACGCCCACTGAGCCACGCCCACTGAGCCACGCCCACTGAGCCCGGCTCCTCCACGGGCTGCTACCCAACAGCCACCAGGTATCTGAGCAGAGAAAGAGTTGAAATCCTTCCCATTCTCTTTTTTTCTTTTCTTTAAATATATTTTTATTGATTTCAGAGAGGAAGGAAGAGGGAGAGAGAGAAACATCAATGAGGAGAGAACCATCCATCGGCCGCCTCCTGCACACCCCACACTGGGGGTGGAGCCCGCCACCCGGCACGTGCCCGGACCGGGAATCCAAGCGTGACCCCCTGGGTCCTGGGTCGACGTCAATCACTGAGCCACCCGGCCCGGCCCGCCCGTCCTTTCCTAAACCCCATCAGCCCACTCCACGGGGTCCCACCACGGGCCCGGGAGGGCCGGGCCTGCGCACACGTGTTGGGGCGGGGACGCTGCCACCCGGACGACGCTGAAATGGCATCACAGGGCGGCGTGCACGGGGCTGCCCGACCCACTCCCCAGGGAAGCCCTTCTTGCATTGTGAAGCCACCCGATACCTGTCCGACCTGAGCGCTTTGGGGACGCACAGGTGTCTTATGCCAGGGAACCTGCGCCCCAAGCTACCAGAGCAGGTACCGGGGTGACAGGAGGCGGGGCTTCCCTCCCGCCGGTGGCCCCCCTGTCCATGTGACTGTCCCCGGATAATCAGGCAGTGATCTTACAGGCTTTAGCGCGGAAAAAAGAAAAAGAAAAAAGAGCCACGATGCTCGGAGCCAATCAAATTACGCCCCTGTCTCTTTAATAAACAAACCCATGTGCGCATTAACAGTGTTGAAAATTCAATTTAAACTCTTTGTCTGGTGCTGCTTACTCTAAAGATGGTCTTTCTTAAACACCAGAACACCAAGGAGTCGTTAGCGCTCTCTCTTCATTACTTCAAAAAACCAATCATTAGACACCAGAGTATATACGTAATTAGAAAATCACTTCCTTTGCAATCCAAGCTAAGTAGTTTACATACTGTAATTACAGGGACAAACCACCCCCCTATTAAAGCTGGTTTTTTCCCACGCGAGGGCACTCTGTTCTGGTCAGTGGGCCGGCCGGGAGCAGAGTCGGGTTGGCGCCCCCAATAAAAGGACCTTCTGCTTTTGCATCGAACTGGCTCCCAGTGTGGTACTTTGGGGATCATGGAATCTGGGCATAACAGTCTTATTGATGAGAACCTGGAATCGTGCCTAAAATTAAAAACAACATGCAAACCTGACTTACCCAAACTTTTCAAGGAGATGCAAGGCCATTGTTCACATTAGTGTTTGTCAGCCATTGTCATGATTTAATTTTATGGATATTGTAAGGCAAATTGTAAGGAATATAATTTTATCTATAATAATATCATTATTAAGTATGATATCAGGTTTTATTCAACGTACTTATAGTTTAACTAAGACTTAAAACTTTAAGTAAAGTTTATTAAGTTAATTTTAGGGAAC
>NW_005871958.1:98576-101693 GCF_000147115.1 Myotis lucifugus
GCGGTCGGACAGTGTACGTCCAAGGAACGTGTGTTGTTTCTTTTCCCCCCTTTTTTTCAGGGAGATAAAAGTATCTGATTGTTTTAAAGATCCATTCAGCTGCCTAATTGTTCCGTGGCGAACACATGGTATTCAAACGGCCCGCACACGACAAAAGCTCATCTGGGCAATCACGGGCGACTATTATGGCGACGGTTTACACTTTTCTAATACAAATGAATGGATTTTATAAAAAAAAAAAAATTTTTTTTAAAAACAACACAAAACCACGAAAAAGCTGAGTCTGTGTGAAAAATAGTTGGTATGAATTGGCAAGGCGCGGCCAGGCGTTTTGTTCTCCTAATAGGAAATGACCTCATTTACGCTGGAGTAATAATTAGTACTGCTTCACTGAGAGTTAAGAAAAAAACTTTCCCCGGGTAATCAGGCAGCGTCTCCTTTGTTAGGCGCTCCAGATTGACGGTTAACCCTTCCCGGGGAGTCCGAGGCCGCCGCCCGCGGGGCCCAGGCCGCGCCAGAGGCAGTGACAGCTGTGGTGAAGCCGTCAGACTGCCAAAGTGTTGCACGTGAGCTTTTAAGTGACGACGGGAAACCCTTGGTGTCCCCTTTGAAGAAATGGGGGGAAACCCCCCCAGCACCGGCGCCCCCTTGGCCCCTGCGCTCCCCCGGTGGCCCCGGCCCCCCAGCCTTTTGAAGTTTCTCGGCTTTGACTTTTGCTGGCAAGTCCCCCAACCTACAATTGATTCCTAGTCACAGCAGCCCCGAGGAGGAAGGAGAGAGGGGAGTGAGGGGAGCGGGAGGTGATCAGGCTGCTGAAGGGGACAGGACTTGAGCCGTTAAAGAAAGTCGGTCCAGCCTGTCCGCGTGGCTCCGTGGCTGAGCGTCGACCTAGGAACCAGGAGGTCAGGGTTCGATTCCCGGTCAGGGCACCTGCCCAGGTTGTGGGTTCGATCCCCAGTGGGGGGCGTGCAGGAGGCAGCCGATCCATGATTCTCGCTCATCAATGTTTCTCTCTCCCTCTCCCTTCCTCTCTGAAGTCAATAAAAATATTTTTAAAAGAAATGCAGTCCAGGAAACAGCCAGGGTTCATTCACATGTGCACACACACATGCACATGCATACATGCATGCCCACACATACATGCATGTGCGTGTGTGCACATGCATGTGTGCACATATACACATCGGTGTCGACACCATGTGGGAAGGGACACGCCCACGCCCTAACCGTTGCTGGCACAGCAGGAGTGACAGCTGACATTGACTGAGCACTTAGCACGCCTCCCAGAGTTCCAAGTATGGACCCACTGGCTCCCTTCACCCTCAGGACAACCCTGTGAGGCAGGGACTATCATCACGTCCATTTATCTGTGGGAAACTGAGGCACAACCATGGACTACCTTGCCCAAGGTGAAGGGCTGGTGGGTGCAGGAATCAGGGTCTGCATCCACGCGGGCTGGTTCCAGGGCCCCGCTCTGAGCCACCCCCTCACTCCGAGCAATCTCTCTCCCTGCGGCTCCGAGAGCCTGTGCCGAGGCGGCCGAGCCCGCCCAGTGGCCACTGGTCAGAGACGCCCACCGTCCCGGGTGCCCGCGTCCTCGGGAGCACGCACAGACCTCGGCATGATGCCACTCGCGGACCCCTCTCCCTGTCACCCGGTGGGGACTCCTGCCAGGACGAGGCGGAGGAGAGCGTGTCCCGCGGGCCAGTGTGCTCAGGTGAGGCGCACAGACCAGCGGCTCCAGACCTGTCCCGCCCACTGCAAGCAGCAGGGGTGCAGCGGCCACAGGAGTGGGGAGCTGGAGCTGAACTCGCCCGGGCGGGGGGGGCACCCGGTTCCATCCGGGGCTGCTTCCTCCGGGAGCCAGTGCCCTTGCCCAGCTCAGCCCCGGTCCTCACCCTCCTGAGGACTCAGCCCTGAGGCCTCCACAGGGCACCGAGCTGAGACCACTCTGGCTCCAGACACGGAGATGCGAACGGAGGGAAACACCCAGGAGACTATAAATGCCTTCTTTTTATTTTGTTTTTTAGGATTTTTTTGTTCATCCTCACCCGAGTATATTTTTCCATTGATTTTGACAGAGAGTGGAAGAGAGAGGGGAAGACAGAGAGAAACATCGACGTGAGAGAAACACATCAATTGGTTGCCTCCTGCATGTGCCCTGACCAGGGTCTGGGCCAGGGAGAAGCCTGCAACCAGAATCGAACCCAGGACCCTTCGGTCCGCAGGCTGGCGCTCTATCCATTGAGCCACACAGGCCAAGGCGGTAAGTGCCTTCTAAGAGGTTGCATCGCCACCTGAGCCGCACGGATGTCTCACATCTTCGGGAAATCACAGGGACCCCCGCAGCTTATCCAGTGAGAAGTCACGAGCACAGGGTCAGCTTCCGGTTCGACTGGTCCTGATGCCCGGCGGGGAGGCCCTGACCCGCGGCTGCTGGGCGCCTGGGACTCCCAGCCGACGGGACGCGCCGGGAGGGCGAAGCCGGCACCCTGCTCCGAGGATGAGAAATGTCTCGTGTATCCTCGCTCCTCTTCACAGGTTGAAATCATATCTTGGAGACGCTGAATTCAACAAAATAGCGCCTTCAAATCCATTTCGCCGGTTTCTCTTTACCATTTTAATGTCGCTTTAAAATTTCCCAATTGCCTACGTGGCTAGCATGTACGGCTCGCATTATATTTCTACTGTAAAAGGGCTGATGTTGAGCTGAGCAAAGTAGCAGGCCGTTTGGACAGCGGGATTTGCCCATAATAAACACGCGTGTTCTCTGAAGCAGGTGTGGGGAGAAAATGTATTCTCGTCTATGTCACCTGAGGTGCCGCTCCCTGGACATTTGCTGACGTCAGAACGGAAGCTATATACGTTCTAACTCGCCGATTGCGGGGTCTCCTTCGCAGGGGTTGCTTTTTTGTTTTATTTCATTTCCTTTTCGTTTTATAAAACTGCTTAATTAAGCCATATGTGCTCACTGGTAGAAAATGTAGAACATAAATAAATCCATTACAAAGAAGAGAATGACAACAACCCACAATTCTATTGGCTGATGTGACTGATGTTGCTATTTTGATGCATTTATTTCTATGTTTTTCTGTGTATGTCTGTGTGTCTGTATGT
>NW_005871958.1:102075-112620 GCF_000147115.1 Myotis lucifugus
CCTTTGAGGACCCCAGGGCCCCCTGGGCTGGAGCCGGGGAGTCCCCCGCAGGGTGACAAGGGGGAAGCGTTAGTAGACAGGAGAAGACGAGCCTCCCATGGGGCGAGGATCTTGGGCAAAAGACATGTTGGAGAAAGGATGGCATCAACATATACAAAGAGCTCCTAGGTCTCAACAATAAGAAGTGAGCAGCCAGGCACAAATGGGTGAGACATGTGGACGGCTCCTGGGACCTGCAGGCGCAAACGAGCCCGGGAGCAGGCGCCACCCTGGCGAGCTGTCCCCTCTGACCACACCGAGCGCAGCTCCAGCTCCCGGTCATTCTGGAGAAAACCAAGGACATTCAAGGGCAAACCGACTTGGAGGCCATGCAAAACATCCCACCGTTTCCCTGTGATTTCATAGTAACACGAAGAAACAGAGACCGCTCCTGCAAGGGGCCCTCACGCTACACAGAAATGTCCACCTGTGGCCGATCAAACATGACAGGGAGCGCCAGGAGCGGGCACCGTGAGCACAGGGCCCGCGCTGGGGCTCGGGGACGAGAGGCCCCAGGAAGCCGGGCCCTTTCCGAGTGTGGCAGCGGCGGCCCCTCGCTGCCCCGTGGCACAGGTCCTACTCTTCTGATCCCAGCACATTCAACCCTCACAATCCACAGAGAAGACAAGAAAAACGGCCTTTCCCTCCCATCTTCCAAGCCATTCCATTTTGGTAAAGATTTTGTAAACAGCCCTGGCCGGTGTGGCTCAGTGGATAGAGCGTTGGCCTGCGGCCCAAAGGGCCCCGGGTTTGATTCCGGTCAAGGGCACGTACCTCGACTGCAGGCTCCTCCCCAGCCTGGGCCATGGTCGGGGCGCCTGCAGGAGGCAACCAATCTATCTGTCTCGCTCACATCGATGTTTCTCTCTCTCTCCCTCTCTCTTCCACGCTCCCTCAGAATCCATGGAAAAATAGCCTCGGGTGAGGATTTAAAAACAAACAAAAAAGATTTTGTAAACATTCTTAGAAAGACGATCTTCCCTCTGCTGTGCCCACAGGTAACAGGGCTGGGGCAGGTGTTCCAGAAACAGCACGAATTAAAAAAAAAAAAAAAACACCCAGAGTCGTCAAGACCAGAATGGAAAATGTTTTCTACGCTAACAAACACCGTAATGAATCTGCACAACCTTGACCGACGGCACGCCGGCATGATGAACCGGTCTCCGTCCCTTTCAAAAGGGAAACCGCGGATGCTGGTGCATAGCTTCAGAAAAGCATTGTTCTTTAAAAAAAAAAAAAAACCCTGCCTTTCCCAGCTCCCATGTAATTTGTGAGATGCATTTTTAAATGATCCGCGGCGGCGGCTTCATCACTCAGATGATCCCGATAGATAATTCACCAAACCGTCACGTGACCCCCATCACTCTAAGAGACGCGAATATATTGCCACGAGCCGGGGGAATAATGGGCACACCTGTTTACGGCGTCACCTCTGTTTGCTAATTGTCTCCTTGAGCTACATTTTACTTGGAACGCATTTATTTCTGACAGGCGGTGTCTATTTAGAAATCACATTGCTTCAAGTACAATTGTGCTTTTGTCTATCAAGTAAATGAAGTGTTGTTCTCCAGATCCCCGGTTCTGATTAGGGGAGTGCCGGAGCCCCGGAAAGGTCAACCCGTTATTTACCTGGGGCGACGGGGGGATGACAGCACCTGGCGTGTCCCCCGGCCGTTCTGCTATGATCACTCCACGCGGCCCAGTGTTCTCCCCGGGGGTGGCGGGCCGAGGGGGCGGTCAGAGGGCGCTTCTGCACGTGCCGGGCGGGCAGGTGGTCTGTGCCGACAGGCACAGGTGTCCCCAAATGCACAGCCCCCGGAAAGGCAACCACGGAGGCGGGTGGGTGTCCCTGTCTGTGGATGGATTCTCCCATTAAAAAGACACTTTAAAATAATTTTTCAAATCGCCTGACTCCTCAGGTCAGACTTGAGTTAGTTCCGATCAGCTGGAAGGTAACTACAACCGAACCCACGCTGACAACAGCCGTGGAAAACGCTGAGAGGCCCTGGCCGGTGTGGCTCAGTGGATAGAGCATCGGCCTGTGGACCGAAGGGTCCCAGGTTCGATTCCGGTCAAGGGCATGTACCTCAGTTGCAGGTTCCTCCCCGGCCTGGGCCCTGGTTGGGTCATGTGCAGGAGGCAACCCATCGACGTGTTTCTCTCTGTCTCTCCCTCTCTCTTCCCCTCTCTCTAAAAATCAGTGGAAAAATATCCTCAGGTGAGGATTAACCAAAAAAAAAAAGAAAGAAAGAAGCTGCTCCAGAGCTGCCGGTGAACCCACGTGCCTGTGGCAGCCGGGCCGCCCACTGCGTTCCAGAGCACCGGCCACTGGCCTGCGGCGGCGTGTCCGTCCATCCGAGCAGAGGCTGGGCCAGATGCCAGAAACCACTCCCTGTGGACACGAGCGCGCAGGCTAAGCAGCCAGTGTGGCTGAAGGAAGGCATAACCCAGCCACGGCTGCGTTCCGGGTTCAGATACAAACGTTTGAGTCTGGCTGGCGTGGCTCAGCGGTTGAGCGTCAACCCAGGAACCAAGAGGTCCCGGTTCCATTCCCGGTCAGGGCACAGGCCCGGGTTCCAGGCTCGATCCCCAGTGGGGGGCGTGCAGGAGGCAGCTGGTCAATGATTCTCTCCCATCACTGATGTTTCTATCTCTCTCTCCCTCTCCCTTCCTCTCTCTCTCTCTCAAAATCAATAAAAATATATATTTTTAAAAAGTCTGAGTCTCAAGTAGCTGAACCCATCCCTACGGGTCATCGTCACCTGACTTCCCGCCCCCACGTCATGTTCACGGCCCTGTGCCTGCCGAGTCCTCGTCTCTGACCGGGGTCACCCACACTCCTCCGCTCCCCCCACCTCTCCGTCTGCCCCGTGTGGGATTCTCTCCCCGCCGAGCTCACCCCTCCACGTGGGTCTCACACCAGGTGCCCCAGGCCGTGACCACGGTCCCCTCCGCAGGCACGGAGCTCTCACTGCCGAGTAGCGCCCACGCCCCTCCCAACCACCACCTGTGCTGGCCTGTGCGGAGGCCCCCCGGGGGCACCCGGCTGGTGGAGGATCCAGAAACACATCTGCCCGGAGAGACGCGACCAGCCGGTCTGGCCCGTCACGTTCTAACTCGGCTCCAGGAGCAGCCCCACCCGGTTCCCCGTGGCCGCGTGCTTCCCGCGTGTTCAGCCGACACCTCGAAACTGGAGCAGGACTCCGCGGGGCTGCCCCTTGCTTCCCTGAAGCCCGCGCCCCACAGGCCGCAGTGCCCGCCTCTGCTCGACGTGGACCATCCGCAGACACGTCTCAACGTTCTCCGGGGTCATCGCGCCGCCCAGGAGCGAGCAAAGCGGGAGACACGGGCATCTTCTCTCGGGGACCCCGAGGCCAGTGGGATGGGGCGCCCAGACGTGCGGAACCCCAGACGAGCCCCGAGAAGCGAGCCCCCCACCCCCCGTTGTCGCTCCCGGAGCGAAGAGCAGTGTCCTTTTCACGCTGCAATTTACTCCGACCAAGCACTCCAATCAGAGGCGCTTTCTGCTTTCTAAGCAGCCGGCTGTGTTCACAGGTCAAGAGCATAAATAAAGCCGTCAGGCCGGGAACTTGGAAAGCGCTCGCAGGAACAGGAAGTCCTTGTGGACGGGCCATTTGTTCCGACGCCGCAGCTCTCGGGAGGCGCTCACTGCCGCTCACGCTCACGCTCACGCTCACGGGGAGTTTGGGAGCAAAGTAACCACCAAGCCCAGGCTGCAGTCCGGGCGGGCTCAGAGGTGGCCTGGGAGGTAGGGGGCGGGGGGGGGGGGTAGGAGGTGGCCTGGGAGGTGGGGTGGGGGTGGGCTGGGAGAGGGCAGAGGGGATGGGTGGGGGGATAGGAGGGGGGAGAAGGTCCTCACTGCCCACTTCTCCATACGAGCACTCACAGGGGTGGGCCTGCCGCCAGGAGCAGCATCGTCACCAAACACACGCTGTCCATCCTCTGCAGACCACACAGACGCACACGCATGCACACGCATGCACATGCACACACACGTATGCAGGAAACGAGACCCACGAAGCGCCACGGAAACTCACTACCTTTCCAGAAGAGTAACAGACGGGGCTAGAGGAGGGTTATGGAGGGAGGTCCCTGGGACAACCTCAAGGCCCGGCCGGCCTGGCTCTGTGGCTGAGCGTCCACCTATGAACCAGGAGGTCACGGTCCGATTCCCGGTCAGGGCACGTGCCTGGGTTGCAGGCTGGATCCCCAGTGGGGGGCGTGCAGGAGGCAGCTGAGCCATGATTCTCTCTCATCACTGATGTTTCTCTATCTCTCTTCCTCAAAAAAACAAAAAGGAACAGTGGTGACCTCCTGCACCTGGAGCAAGGCAGTGTCAGGTGTGCGGCTGCCCCAGCAGAGGACGGGGCAGAGTGGGCCACGGCCCCAGAGGCTGGCGCCCGAGAGGGGCAGCCCTTCCCGCCACTCGAGGCAGAGAAAGGACGCAGGGCTGGCGGCCGCGGAAGGCCGCGTGAGCCACCAGACGGCACTGCGTGGCGGACGTGGTTTCTTTATTCTGCACGGGCTGCCAGAGTCCCCGCCCACCCCCTTCCTCTTTATCAAATATTCCTAATGTCGTGATAAAATGAGGAAGAATGAAAGATTATTGCAAAACAGGACTTTTATGGCCGGCGTCTAAGGGACAGGCACACCGTTACATATATTTTCTCTAAGTAATCAGAAATGTATTGGTATTTTGAAATTATGTATCTCTAATAACACAAAAGTACTTAAGAACAGAAATAGACAGTAATGGAAAATGCAGTCAACTGTTGACAACATATAGAATTTCTGAAAGTAATTTGCAGAGAACAGCCGAGCAGATGAGTCAAAATTTTCACAAAAAATATTTCTTGCCTCCGATAGTCCAATGTAATTCATTTTCTATCTCTGTTCATTAATCATTGTTAAAATTAGTGATCCATTTCTTCCACTCTGCCATCTGCACTCAGCTTCGGAACAAACATGACACCTTCCCGCATAATAAGACCTGACAGCCACTGGGATGCATTTCCAACGAGCTTTCTGCATATTTGCACCTCTATAACGGATTCCGTTGTCAGACAAAAGTGGATTATTTAACCAGAGTCCTTTCTTTATCAATTCCGAACACAGATGTGTGGGAGCGTGTGTGTGTGTGCGTGTGTGTGGGTGTGTGTGTGTGTTAAAATATGATCAAGAAAAATCCGTTCGTTTTAATTAAAATGAATTTTCCTGCCTGGAGTAGAAGGCATCTGAAACCCGGGCGTGCCAGCCAGGATCCCTCCCGACGCCCGGCTGGGAGCAGCCGCTCAATGGGGGAAGTTCGCGTAGAAAACCGTGGCTGCCTCTTGCAAACTTTGCTAATAAAAATGATCTTGACCTTCCAACCTCCTCGCAAAAAAATTTTTTTTCATTTTAATATCCTGCTTTATTTTGTGGGGGGTTTTTCTTTTTTTCCTTCACTCTTTGATCACAGAATTTCAAATAAATATATTTAGGGGAAGACAAAACAGTCAGGGGCAGGGAGACGCAGAGAGAACACCGGCGAATAATTAAACGCGAGCCGAGCCGCCCCCTGGGGAAGCCCCCGCTGGGCCACCCGCGGGGACACCGCCCTGGTCCCCCGATGTCCGGTCAGGCGGTGCCCATCAGCCTGGCAGGGACAGGGCCGGGCACCAGGGGCTGCAAATCGGGACCCGTCCCTGTGCTCTGACAGAAAGGGCAGCCTCTTGGGGGGAAATCTGTGAGCTTCCGAGAAAGCGGGGCCCTGACCGGCCAGCAGACCTGTGTCCCCACCCAAGCCTGGCCTGCCGGGAGGTGACGAGGCGACACCAGGCAGGGCAGGGTGAGAGGGGGCAAGTCGTGTTTCGTCACTCGCTTTGCCCACTCCCTGCCCGCCTCCTGACCCCGCCCGTCCTCGGAGCGTGTCCAGCCCTCACAGGGACCTCAGAAGCCCTGAGATACTTGTCTGCAATCCCACCTCCTCCCGCCTGGGGCCTGGGGCCCAGCGCCTGCCCAGCCCTGCCCTCGGCCATGGCGCTTGCCCACGGCAGGTGTGTCCACCCCAGGACAGAGTGACAGATGCCACGATGCACGGGGAGAGCTGCCCCGGACACGTGGCCCTCACCTGCTGCAGGTGGGGCTGGAGGAGGTAGCCTCTGAGCTGCTGGAGGCTCCCCCCGCAGAGGCGGAGGGACTAGGACCTGGCAGCGAGGCCACGGGACCCAGAGTCGAGGACACGAGAGGAAGAGGAGGAGGAGGAGGAGGCGGGGGAGGAGGAAGCACCCTGAGAGCCCAGGAACCACAGACCACGTCCAGGGGTCAAGCAAGAGCAACAGCAGGCTGCACGGCCAACGCACTGGCCTTGAAATTGAGGGAGGGCCGCTCGGTGACTGGCCAGTGAGGCTGGCTCTCTCTCTCTCTCTCTCTCTCTTTCTTTTTCTCTCTCCCCCCCCCCCCCTCCCCAAAGCAGAACTGTCTCCTTCCTCCCGGGGTCTCTCTGTCCTCCCAGCCTGGTGTCGAGCTTGGAGCCGATCCCCGCACTAAGCCTCATTAGAATGAGAACAGTCAAAAGACAAACTTTGCAAAAATCAAGGTCTAAAATAGAAATAGCAACTGACCCTCAGCCGCAAGGCTGCTGGCTGGGCGGTGACAGGAGCGACACTTTTGTTCAACTTTCCTGGGAGGCGTGCTCCCCAGACTGGGGGGGCGGGGGGGGGTCTGCCAGTCTCACGGAGGAGAGAGAGCGGGAGGGGAAGCTTCAGAATTAGCCGCGGCTTGTTTTTAATATGATCACAAGTTACCATTCACCCCTCAGTGGCCGAAATGTCTGCTGATTCATTTAACATATACAAAACCCAGAGCCCCCGGTAAATATCTCACAGCTTAAAGCCTTCCATTTTGTCCCTGGCCCTGAACAATCTCGCACACACGCACGCACACAGGAACATGCACACGGACACGCATACCCACACACGCACACACATGCACACATGCACACACGCACACACGCATGCACAATGGGGGAAGGGTTGGTGAGGAGGGGAGGCCGGGGAACCCCTCCCCCGGCACTGTCTCCCCCCCCGCCCCCCGCCTGCCTCCTGACACTCAATCCCAGGTTATCAGCACTTCTGAGCCAGATGCTGACGCTGACGGGGCCGGGGCAGGCCTCCGAGGGCCGATTAGCACCGTTTAAGAAGCTCCCGGCAGCGGCCCGGCTGGGAGCGCCCGCGGTGGGTGGCCTCCTGCCCGAGGCGTCCGCACAGAGCTGCCTCGCCCGCATTCAATATGGACAGAAAGAGAGACGGGCTCCGCGGCCCCGGGGTGGCCTGGCCACGCACCGGCGGCCGCACTGGGAAGCCAGGGCTGGACGCTTACACTTCCTCCCGGGATTCTGGTCGGTGGGGTGTCCTTGTTTTCTCTCGAAGCTTCTCAGACTCCGAAGTGAGTGTGTGGGTGCGTGTGTGCACGTGGCGTGTGCTTGTGTGTGGGTGACTTTCAGCCGGGCCCGATCTGAGAGTTTCTTTCGAGAAAGATGCCCAGTAAGGATTCAGGGGGAAGCGCTTCACTTACAGACAACGGTGGGAACTCTGCAGGGTCTCATTCCCCCACGTGCAGGTGGGAATGCACACTCACACGCACATGCACACGCACACATGCACACGCACTCACACGCGCGAGCGCATGTGCACACACTCACATTTGGCTCTGGGACACTTCTCCTTGCGACAGTGAGAAACTGAACCTCTGATGAAAACAGACCATTTCTGCGTGGGCGGGGCTCAGAGAGCCCGGAACAGGCACAGGACGGGGGTCGCGGGGTGAGAACGACGCCCTCACTCGTGGCCGCGTTCACCTTCACGTCCTCGCTTTCATGGACGGCACACGCCCCGCTATTTTAATTCCCCTTCTTTCCCCCATGGGCGAGTCCTCCACGCCGAGCTGACAAGAGGAAAGGGCGCCTCTGCCAGTCCTCGGGGGGCCCGCTGTCCACGGGTGATGGCACCGCAGTGTGGGTGGGGCTCAGACAGGAGGGGGACCCCGAAAGTGTTCTCTGCGACAATTATACTCGGGACCAGCTCTGGCGCCCACATAGCCAGCCACGCTCACCCTCTATCAGTTCACATAAATATTTACTGAGCTTTTAGCCTGGCCGGTGGGGCCCAGCAGGTGAGCATCGACCTATGAAACCAGGAGGTCCCGGTTCAATTCCCGGTCAGGGCACAGGCCCGGGTGGCGGGTTCCATCCCCAGTGTGGGGCATGCAGGAGGCAGCCGGTCCATGATTCTCTCTCATCATTGATGTTTCTCTCTCTCCCTCTTCCTTCCTCTCTAAAATCAATAAAAATATATTTTTAAAAAATATTTACTGAGCTTTCCCTGTGTGCCGCACACCGCGCTATGCCCTGCGCTGTGCCCTGGCAACACACACGCCCCACCCACCCCTCCTCCGGCCTCCTCCTTCCTTCCCTCTGCCCTGTGCGGTCGGGGACATGGTCGCATGGGCCTGCCCACAGGTGGGGTCCCCTGTGTTCCCCTCACCTGCCTCTCTGAGCACCCACACCTGATGGGGTGACCAGCACCCCTGCCGTGCACGGGGCACTCCCAAGGGGTAGACCCACTCCTCCCAGGCAGAAACCACAGCTCCTCAGTGTCCCCCCATAAACAGCTACTGAGTCGCCCAACCCCAGCCATCTGGACGCAGAGGGGGAGTATGAGTATGCTCACGGCGGAGTCCTGAGGGGCCCGTGGTCCCCCCACATCCCCCACAGCAGGGAAGGATGCCATCACGTCCCCACTCTCCCCCAGCCACTGCCCCCCCATCCCCCCGAGCACCCGGCAACTGAGACCCCTGAGAGAGCACAGTCCCTGGCCACCTGCTTCTCCAAGTCTGCAAAGGGAGCCCCCCCACCCCTGGGGACACTGGTGAGCAGCACGGGGGGCGCTGGTGACGATGCCGAGTCCCCCACCCACAGCCCCGAACACTAACAGGAACAGCGGCAGAGAGGGGCCCGAGGGGGTCCCGGGACCTCGGAGTTAGCCCCAGGCCCCACCGGGACTGCCTGCCCCGCTGCTCCTCCCAGGGTCCTCACAGGGGCCGTGAGAGGCCTGCCTCTCTCCCTCGGGACCTTGAGGACCCATGTCCGGGGGGGCCACAGTGGAAGAGAAAGATGGGGGGCCTCAGCGCTGTCCCCAGGCTCCCGGTTGATGGAGGGGCTCTGGGCTCCCAGTTCTAATTTCTCTTTTGTGGCTGGTAAAGGTTTCTTTTCTTTTTAAATATGTTTTTATTGATCTCAGAGAGGAAGGGAGAGAGAGAAAAACATCAATGATGGGAGAGAATCCTGGATCGGCTGCCTCCTGCACACCCCGTACATGGAACGAGCCCGCAACTCGGGCCTGTGCCCTGACCGGGAATCAAACCGTGACCTCCTGGTTCATAGGTCGATCGATGCTCAATTTCTGAGCCAGGCGGGCCGGGCAGGCAGAGTTTTCTTCTGTGAAACACCCCCGTTGCCACCTAAACCAAACCCGCATTTCCAAGGGGGGGAGCAGGTCTGTCCTCGCTGGCCTTGAACCTACAGGCCTCCCACAGGACGGCCGTTGCACCTGCTGGGAGCCCAAGCCCCGGGGGTGAGTGGCCGAGAGCTTGGGGGTACCCGCCGCCTTCATCCCTCCCGTGCCCACGCCTCCGGCATCACCGGGCACCTTCCCGGCCCCACACGGCCCCCCGCACGGCCGGTGCCCTGGAGCGTTACCTCCTCCTCATCGTTCTCTAACTTTGAATCACTCACCTTTTTAAACTTAGGCTTCCCTTCGGCAAGGCCGTCTGTGGACTCAGCTAGGATGTGCTGACTGTGTCTCCCTAATAGACCTGGAAGTACCAGGTGCTCAAATGCAAATCCTACGCATCATCTAAAACAGCCTGGTGTCGTGCAGGCCCCATGGGAGAGGCCGCAGGAAGCCGGCCCAGCCCGGCGACGGGACGGGCGTGGAGGCCGGGCCTCCCTCAGCTCGGGGAGAAGGACCGGATGCAGGACCAAGGGCCTGTCCCTCCTCTTCAGGGGGCCCGAGGCTTCGAGAGTCACGGAGACGCGGGCAGGGCTGGGGCCTGGGTGTCATTTCCGAACGGAGCCGCGCCCTGTCACTTCCAGCCCAGAGGCCACCGGGAGTGGCCGACACACTCCATTCTGATTCTACCCTAAACCCGCCTCCACGGGCGCCTCTCACGCCCAGAGCCCTGCGTGGGGAAAGCCAATGCCCAGGGGCCGTGGGGACTGGCGTGGGCTCCGGCCACGAGGTGACCACGCCCCGGACGGTTTCCTGTCCAGAAAGTGCCAGCAGCGGCGGTGAGGACTCAAAATCCCCGGCCACCAGCCGGGTCCACACGGGCGAGAGCCACTTGCAGGAAACTGGGCAGGGGGGCCCTGTGCAGGAACAGCTGCATGATGTTCCCAACCTGGGCAGGGGCTCCATCGCCTGTGAGCAGGGCCAGGAGGGCCCACGG
>NW_005871958.1:112720-120853 GCF_000147115.1 Myotis lucifugus
TCAGTGGTTGAGCGTCGACCTATGAACCAGGAGGTCACGGCTCGATTCCCCATCAGGGCACATGCCCAGGTTGTGGGCTTCATCCCCAGTGGGGGGCGTGCAGGAGGCAGCCAGTCAATGATTCTCTCTCATCATTGATGTTTCTCTCTCCCTCTCCCTTCCTCTCTGAAATCAATAAAAAATATATTTTGGCCAAACCGGTTTGGCTCAGTGAATAGAGCCTCGGCCTGTGGACTGAAAGGTCCCAGGTTCAATTCCGGTCAAGGGCATGTACCTTGGTTGCGGGCACATCCCCAGTAGGAGGTGTGCAGGAGGCGGCTGGTCGATGTTTCTCTGTCATCGATGTTTCTAACTCTCTATCCCTCTCCCTTTCTCTCTGTAAAAAATCAATAAAATATATATATTTTTTTAAAAAATATATATATATATATATATATTTTGAAAAAAAAGAAAGAACTAGTGACAGAAAAGCCTACATTTGTCCCCATTCGGCTGTGGAGCTGCCCAAGGCCCCGAGTGACGACAGGTCTCACACACACACTGTCCCTTCCTGCCCCAAAGGTATTCTCAGTTCCGTGGTACACGTGAGTCGCCAGAAAGATCCCGGAACCGGCAGGAGGGGCCGGGCCGACCCCGGCCGACAGCGCCTGTGGCCCAGCTGCGGCTGGTTGACGCTCGGCTTCTCGCTGATGAGCCGGAGCCAGGAGGCAGCACAGGTTCTGAAGCCCTCCCCCCGCCCCCCCCACCCCCCGTGGGAAGAGGCTGGGGCTGTGGGCTGGGAGGGTGACACCGGGTGTTTATCCTGTTTGCAGCCCCCGAGACAGTTCCACGGCTGACTGCTTCTACTTCTCCGCCCAGCGGCTGAAGGCCTCGCCCACAGATGAGGTATCCATGGCCAAATGTCCACGGAGGGCGGGAGCGCCACTCCAGACACTGTCACGCGCTCCCACAGATGTGAGGACCGGAGAGAAGACAGGGAGGGTGGCGGGGAGGGGGGATGCGCTCACACGGAGCAGACACGGCCTGTGGCTGCTGCCTCCGTCCCCACCGGGACACACACCCCCCGGCCCCGGGGGACAAGACCCGTCACCCACACGCTCAGCCTTGACGGGTCCAAGCCCGAGTTCTAGAACAGGCGCTCCCTGACTCCAGTGCTCCGGGCCCCAGAGTTTGAACAAAGAAGAAGCAGGGCCCCACAGTGATCCTTGGAGAGGTGGCCTCCGTGCGGAAGACAGATGGTGACCACACGCCGGCCGGCGCTGACCACCTTCCCCCCAGGACCCTCGCTCGCCCCTCCCGGAGGCGGCCGCGCCCCCTCTCCTGCGCTGTGGTGTTTAGTCCGTCCTTATAAACAGCCCACCGAGAGCCGGTCAGCTGCTAACCACATGGCGGTGACGGCCCGGGTTCCCGATCGCTTCGGATGGAGTCTCTTCCTGGTCTTTTATTTTATCGGCAAAACATCCTCTTCTTGGCAATGGGTCGTGAGCCGCAACTTAAAGGGAGAGGAGCGCGGGAGGCCCCTTCGGCACATGAAAGGAGAGACGCGCAGACCTCGGCCTCGGCCCTGACCTTTCGCTGTCTTTTAACATTAAACACGGGCCCCACCTTCCAGGAAGATAAATGTGGCTTCTGATGACAGCCCGTGTTATCTGCGGATTAAAATAGCCCTCTCGCAGCGCTCAACATTAAAGTCTTCCGCGTTTGCAAAATTGCAAACAGATGCAACTCGAGTACCTGCGAATAATCTGCCAAGACCAATTTCAAAAGGGAGATTTCGGCATCCGCGGCAGCCATTAGGACGCGTATTATTTTTGCCGTGAATGGGCGCCAGGAGTGCCTCAAGGAGCAGATGGGTGCTACTTTGTTTATAAAAGATCAACGGCACACGCGGCGGCGAATGAAGACATATACGCGATGGGAAACAATTACGGGGAAATGGCGCACGTTTCCAAGCTAATTGTAATGGTCTTTTAAGATCTGAATCCCTCATTTCTTCCTGCATGCGAAAATATCATTTTAGTTGTGGGTCTTGATTGACATAATTACCAAAATGACAGAAAATGAAAGTAAATGCTGTCGGTTTGACTGTTGTGAATGTTGCCGCTTGATCACTTGTTTACAGTGGCACCAATACTGATAAATGAATATTTTTCAACAGGAATCACAAACGTCAGTGACCTCCGTCTCCCGGAAATCTTCCGAAAGGACAGCCGGGAGCCCGGCACCGGGGGAGGGAACCTGCGTGAGCTGCCGGCGGCCTCTCCCTCCCCGGAGCCGGCTTCAGGGAGCCCCTGTCGCTGATAAAAATCTCCTCCGAGATGTGGCGAGGAGGCCAGAGCCAGTGGCCACGCGCCCTCCCGGCCTCCGCCTGTCTCTGCCGCTGCCCGGGCGGGACCGAGCTGGGGCCTGCCCTATTCTCCCGGTTTATACGGGCAATCACGCGAATTAGATAATTACTCATGGAAATGTGATTAAACATACGTCGCCATTGCCAATACCACATCGTGAAGAAAGGGCATTTCTGCGAATTGCTTTTAACATAAATAGCAAACTGGGCTCGTAAAAAACGTCCAATTAAGCCACTGCCTACTGACAGATGGGCTGAACCCGGGCTTGCAGAGCATCAAGCCGGGCGCAGGGGAACGAGGGAGCCTGGGACATCCGGTCCCCATCGCCACACACGCCCGCTCTGCCCAGGACGCGCTCAAAACCCCACTGACTCCCGCACAGTTGGGACCCCTCCCTCCGCTCCCCTGCAATTAACTCTCCGTGGGGTGGGAAACGCTGTGCGCAGCGGGGACGGGAGAGAAGGAGAAGGAGGAGAGAGAAGCCAGGGCTGCAGACGCGGGTCAGGAAGGGGGACAGGGAGCAGCCGCCTCCGAGGGAAGGAGAGAGAAGGTCACAGCCCAGGCTCAGGCCCAGAACCTCCGGCTGCCACCCTTCCCACCCACCCTCTCCCCGGACCCCAACCTCCAGCAGGGCAGCCACCCCGGAGGCTGTGAGCTCCCCAACCTCCCTCCTCCCGCTGCTGACCCACCTGCCCGCTCGGCCGTCAGTCTCTGAGCAGAGAGCACACGCTCTCCCGCGTCAGGGCCCAGGCAGACGAGCATCCGCACCCTGCGCTCACTGATGAAATTTGTATCGACTCCAAAATCAAAAGTAATGAGAAGAAAATTGGTTCCCAGCCTGACCCGGCCGCTCCGACTGCCGTCTTGGAGTTGCAGAAAGACAGGTTTTTATGGAGCCGCCCCGTCCTCCCACCGTGAGTCCCAACAGATCGGACTGGAGAAGTTTCTCGAAATGAATGACTGCGCGAGGGTCTTGCGTTTCCGGAAAAACCCTCCTCCTGTCTCATCCAGGGAGAAGGTTCCACGCACGCACTGCGGGACACGTGGCGTCCTCCGAGCTGCGTGTCAGCCCGTGTGTCCTCCAGGTTCACGTGTGTGCTTCTGTGTCCAGCTGCACGTGTGTGCAGGTCATGAAATCCTGGACTGTCTGGGCAGCAGTCCTGTCCCTGCGGACACTCGTTGTGAGGATTCAGGGCCGAGCTACACGGTCTTATTCCCGCCACGCCAAGCTCTTAAGCCCATGCTCCCAGCAAATTTCCAACAGCAGCCCCACAGGCAGTCACCCCGAAAGCCACAAGGAGAGCCGTCCTCCTCTGTCCACAGACACGACCACTGCCCCATCTCGAGAAAAAATGCAAATGATGCCACACGGTGCTAAGTTATTCCGGGATATTTCATAACGTGAATTAATACCCACTAGAGGCTAAGCCGGGATCATCAAGCTCATTTCACATAAGACAACGAATTTAACCACCCGTGACTCGATGGGCGAGAAGTTAATGCGCGATCCGGCAGCACTAACCACTCCGAGGAGGCGCCTCCCGTGAAATAGCCCATTTCAAAGACGTCTCGTCCAGGGCTCACCCTCCGAGCTCAGCAGATGGGAGAGCATTTCTGTTCAGACGATGATGGAATCATTTCTGTGGCGAGCAGGCTGCCTCCAGCCACTGAAACCCCTGCCACTAACGTGAAACCACGGAGACAGCAGCTTCTGCCACTAATGTGAACCCATGGGGACAGCAGCCTCTGCCACTAACGTGAACCTACGGGGACAGCAGCCTCTGCCACTAACGTGAAACCACGGAGACAGCAGCCTCTGCCACTAACGTGAAACCACGGAAACAACAGCCTCTGCCACTAACGTGAAACCACGGGGACAGCAGCCTCTGCCACTAACGTGAAACCACGGAGACAGCAGCCTCTGCCACTAACGTGAAACCACGGGGACAGCAGCCTCTGCCACTAAGTGAAACCACGGGGACAGCAGCCTCTGCCACTAACGTGAAACCACGGGGACAGCAGCCTTGGTCACTTGGCACCTGCGACACGGTGCCCAGCTCCTGATTGGCTAAGACAAATGGCACATTTTTCATCCACATTCCAGAGGAGGCTGGAGTGAACTTTTCTTTTCAAACAAGAACAATCAGATTTAAGATAGCACCCCAGGAGGGGGGTGGGAGAGAGAGTGTGTCAAGGGCGCCCTACCCAATGCCAAATGTGTCCCTAACACCCTCGCGCCAAAGGCCGGCCGCGCTCCTGCCCGGAGCCGCGCGTCCGCAGCGCCCAGGAATCCGGTGCCGTGCATTCCTCTCCCACCCGAGCGGCCTTCCCGTGGCGCGGGCGGAGAGCGGGTGATGGAGGGTGCGGAGCATGTGCCCTCCGCGCAGGAGATGACAGATGGATTATAAAAACTTCAAAGTGCTGCGCTGGAGCACCCGGGGAGGGCAAGTGGGGATCTGAGCGCTCCGGCTCTCCCGGGAGACAATGGCTCCCTGACACGGAGCATCTATCAGGGAATGGCGCGACCAGATAGACATAATCTCCCTTTTCACCGCGCAGCGCATTCTGCGAGGGACAAGTTCCAGCCCGGCCGGCGGGAGCTCATCTCCATGCTAATCGTCACAGTGCAACGGTGACCCCCCCCCCCCCCCATGTGGTTAAATCCGTCTTTTGCAAACTGATTTTTTTTTTTTTTAAGAACAGGAACAGCATCTGCTTTCGGGAGGAAAAAGTAGAAACTGAACATCGGGCTGGGATTAGCGACGTCTCTGACTCACCATAATCCAAGGAGGCTTTTATTCACCAGGCCTGCCCCTGCCCTGTGACTAAGGACAGGCCTCACACGTGGCTTCCGGGCCACATGCCACCAAACACCCACCTCCGAGCGCAGCCGTGACTCCGCTGAGCCCCGTGTCCCCATCAGCCAGCGTCCCCACTCCTCCCCGCCACCCCCGCCCAGCCCAAGTGGGGAGGTCGCAGGGTCTGAATGGCAGGTCCGCCTGGGGCCCGGGCACCCAGCCCCGCGTCTCGGCTGCAAAGAACAAATCAAAACAAGGCGGAGAGACCATCGGGAGCCATATCTGAAACCCCAGCTCTGCAGGGCAGCCCCAGGGCGGGGGACTGGCCGCTGCCCCTGGCGTCACCATGACAGATCGCGTCCCCGGCCCCGAAATACTGCTCCACACCGAGGCCCAGGCTGTGGAGGGACTCGCGCTGATATGATGAATCGTAAGCCCAAAAAAACCTTAACTTTTCTATGTCTCTTAAAATTTTGATAGAGACATAAAATGGCTTATAGAATTCTAATTATAGCAACAGACTTCAAAAACTGTCTCCATGTCAGAGATTAGTGAATCAAAGGCACATTTTTCCAGTCAATTCTTCCTTCTGAATATTAACAGTATTTATCATCCTTCCTGCCCCCAGCGCGCCAGCGAGGTCCTGTCCACACTGGACGAGGAGGCGGGAGGCATGAGGGGCCGGGGGTGGAGACCTGCCCACCGGGCGGTTGTCCCAGGAGGGTGAGCACCCACTCTGGGCACACGTCTCAGTCCCTGGAGCCACATCTTTCCAACCGTCTCTTGCTCACCATCATCATCATCACCATCACCATCATCACCTCAAAATACGCCCTACCTCCGTGCCGAGCCCCAGAACAAACGCGGAGAGCCTTACTGGCTTCTACGACAACCACAGCCACTTTTTAAAATAACTGGATGCCCGAAAGGCCGCCAGAGTCGAGCCTCCTCCTCCTCCCCTCTCCTCTCCCTAAGGAGAAACGGTGACACACTCTGGCCAATGCCGCGCTGGTTTACCTGGGATCCGACCAGAAACCGGCCTGTGGCGGTCTCCACCCACCTCCACCCCAGGCTCCAAGGCTGGCCGCCAGGGCCGCCCTCCTTCCCGCCCCTTTAGCTGCCCTCTCCACGCCCATGGCCCCGGTGTCCTGAGCTGGGTGTCCACTCACAGGGAAGGGAGGTGTGTGGCTCTCGAGCTGATCGGATTGGGGAGGGGGGGGGCCTCAGAAAACACATGAAAGTTCCCAGTCAGTGTTCCTGGGCCTCAGAGGCTGTGGCCCTAAGGAGATGGGACCCCAGGCACAGGGTCGGCCGCCCCACCCCTGGCCCCACCCCAGGCGCATGGGGAGATGGTGGGGTCCTCTGTGGCCAAAGCCAGGCCAGGCCCCCCAAGACTCAGGGAGGGCTCCCTACAGGGAACATAACATGTTATTTGAAAGCAGAAGAATTTAGTATTTTTATGATTTCAAGGCCAAACGATCCTTTGAAGAGTCAGCCAAATGTTAAGGAGGCTGGGGGTTGTTTTTTTTTTCCCTTTTCATTCTATTTATCTATTTTTTTATTGTTTGATCTTCACTCAAAGATATGCTGAGAGAGAAACACGGATGTGAGAGAGAAACATCGACGGGCCGCCCCTGTGCCCTGACCCGGGGTGGCACCTGCAAGCTTTGGTGTCTGGGACGTCATTCCAACCACTGAGCCGCCCGGCCAGGGCTCATCTGATTTCTTACTTTTATTTTTTATTGAATTTACTGAGGGGACATTGGCTGATAAACCCTATAACTCACCCTCTGCATCTCGACTGTGTGCTCACCTCCCGAGTCAGGGTTAAAGGGCCGGACTCCGCGCCCCCCGCTCGGCTCTCCACGCGTCACAGAGCGGCCGCGCCCTGACCTGGCAGGGCCCCGCCTCGCCGCCACCTGCACCCCGGGACCGGCCCGCCGGGGTTGGCGCTCACCTGCGCCCCATGAACCACCATCTCCATCGTCTCCTACCGGCCCACGGGCCGCAGGAGGCAACCCTGAGCGACGCCACCTGCAAGCGAGGTGGTTCCCACGGAGACCCGGGCCCGTCCCCCTGACGCCCAGCGACTCCCGCGGGGCTCCCCACCGACCGCACCAGAGGCCACGGCCCCAGCCCCAGCGACCGACGGACAGGCCACGCCAGCCGCGAAGACTCCCAAACGCAGAGACTATGGCAGCCACAGGACAGGGGGGCTTCAGCGCTGACACTGATCCCGCCCCCCCCCCAAACAACAGAAACAAAAACACCAGAGCCCGCCCCCCCAGCTCACCGAGCCTGTGGGTCCGTGGGCAGCTCGGGGAGCAGAGGGCCCGGGCCCCGCAGGTCCAGGCGGCGCCTCCCGATCCTGGCCCGCGCATCCCCTGAGCCCCAGGTGCGAGGAGCCAGGGCCCCGCGGGTGCGCACCCGCCCCACCCCAACCCCTCCACAGCACCCGCCTCCCCAAGTCCCTCCGCAGCCACCCAGCCAAGGGCAGAACACGCTCCTTAAAATCCAGGAAAGCGCCTTGGCTGGGATGTCGCAGTGGGTAGAGCATCGGCCTGCGGGCTGAGGGGCCCGGGTTCGATTCCCCGTCAGGGTACAACCCAGGTTGCGGCTCCGTCCCCAGTCGGGGGGGGGGGGGGCGCGAAGGGGACAGCTGATCCATGAATCCCTCTCGTCGTTGCTGTTTCTATCTCTGTCCCTCTCCCTATTTTTTTAAAAACAATAAAACCCAGGAAAATGCGCCCAATCTCCCCGGGGTCACCCCAGCACTTGCTCCCCGAGGCCCAGCGCCCGCGGACAGTGGCGGCGCCTGGGAGGAGCCCCGTGAGCGGCCGCGTTACCGCCTCCTCCCGCGACCCGCCGCCCGTGGGGCGCACACGCCCAGGGAGAGGCACCCAGTGACGGATGTGGGGCCCCGGGAGGGGCTTCTGCAGGGACACCCTCCCCCCCCCCCCCCCCCCCCCAGAAAAAACCCTGGGACA
>NW_005871958.1:121099-129681 GCF_000147115.1 Myotis lucifugus
TAACCGGCCGGAAGAAGGGCGGGTCCAGGAAGGCAGCTGATCGCCCTGAGAAAGAACTATCCCGTCAGGAGCATGTTCCCCCCACATTTCCCGCCGTGGGGAAGTGTGCCCCACATACCTCGAGAGGCAAGGTCCCCCACATTCTCTCCAGGGGAGTGTCCCCCCAAGACAATTCATCAGAGGGCAATTTCCACACACATTCCCTCCAGAGGCATGTCCCCCCACACTTTCCTCCGGGGGGCATGTCCCCCACACATTTCCCTCCGTGAGGCATGTCCCCCCCACATTCACCTCCGTGAGGCATGTCCCCCCACATTACCTCCGTGGGGCATGTCCCCCCACATTTCCTCCGTGGGCATGTGCCCCCACATTCCCTCCGTGGGGCATGTCCCCCCACATTCCCTCCGTGGGCATGTCCCCCCACATTCCCTCCGTGGGCATGTCCCCCACACATTCCCTCCGTGGGCATGTCCCCCACACATTCCCTCCGTGGGCATGTCCCCCACACATTCCCTCCGTGGGCATGTCCCCCACACATTCCCACCGTGAGTCCCTGGGACTCTGAGCTGAAGGCTCCTCCTTCGGAAACCAGGCCTGTGGGCCGGGCGGCCCCTCGCCCTCCGTCCCTTCCTGTTACTAGTATCCGTAGCTGAACCTCAACATTCTTCTCCAACTGTCGGGGCGCTCACTGCGGAGAGTATTTGGTCCACAGTGCTCGTCTTCCTCAGGAAAACTCCGACGGGGCACCCCCAGAGCCCCCAGGCAGGACGCAGAGGAGCCCATGGGCTTTGGTAAGACCGCGAGCATCCTCTCAGGTGCCATCTGTGAAACTCACAAGAGCCAAGTGCTGAACGGTCGGCCTATGACTTTAGGCAGGACCTGGGGGGGGGGGCGTGAATAAAGGGGGGCCCAGGCGCATTTGGCAGAAAATGGAGAGCTTTCATTTGATAGGAAATTGCGCCTGGCGATGACTCATTCGCCCGCTTAATGTCACCTTGCATCCGGGAGGGATGCCAACAGGACCAAGGACTGGACTCTCTCTACCCAGGGGTCTTCCAGGCCACAGGGGGGAATCCATCAGGCATCAGAATACAGGCTTCTCAGAACCACTGGGCCATGTGGACAGCCACGCCCACCCAGCCCCGCCCACTGCCCTGGCCACACCCACCTGCCCAGACCACCATGGAAAGCCACACCCACTGGCCCCAGGAGAGACTCAGGAAGATGGAGGGCGGGGGGAGAGGGGGATGGTTTATAAGATAAAGGTCAGGCATCTGGGGTCACACCTGCTCTCTGCTGCTGGACATCTCCCCAACTTCGGCACACAGAAGCCTGAAGGCCTAAGCCATCCTAGCTGGTAGGTGTTGTGTTTTTGTTGTTTGCTTGTTTTTTGAAACTAAACGTTTTTAAGTTTTTTAAAAGATACATATTTTTATTGATTTCAGAGAGGAAAGGAGAGGGAGAGAGAGAAACACCGATGATGAGAGAGAATCATGGATCGGCTGCCTCCTGCACGCCCCCTACTGGGGATCAAGCTCACAACTGGGCATGTGCCCTGACCGGAATCGAACTGTGACCTCCTGGTTCCTAGGTCGACACTCAACCACTGAGCCACGCCGGCCGGGCTGAAGCTACAGGTTTTTAAAATCACAGAAGCAGCTGTGGATAAATGGAGGTAACTCCCTGTCGTCGCCTACTGCTTCTATTGGGTCTGACGTCAACGCAAAGATGCAGCCGCTGCACCTGCGGCTCCTGCAGGGACAGGCCAGTCGGCTCTGGCAGCTTGGACGCCGGAGGCACCAGAAAAACGTCCCCGTGGACTGAGGCCGAGTGAAAGGTTTATGGGACTTTTGCCCACAGCGGAGCGTTCTGAGGCTGCCACCTGTCCTGGGGAGGGGCCGGTTCTCAGGAAGGTGAGACCCTGGAGTGGCCTCTGTGATGTGGTCAGGAATACTCGGCGGTTTTTGCAAAATGTCACGGAATTAGGACGACCCGGAGCAGACCAGGTAGGCCGCGGACCGAGTGTGCTGGTTTTAGCCGTTTCTGTGGGCCCACTTCATACACGGTCACAGCGGAACCGGCACAGCCCACCATGGCCCGGGTCCATGGACAATGACACCGTCTACGAAACCGGACTCCGGGTGGCCCGGAACAGGACAGCTTAACGCCTCCCAGCCTCTCCTCTCTCCCCAGAGCGGGGAGGGGTCACGGGGGCACAGCTGCCTCGTGCAGACAGAACAGAGCAGCCGGGCAATGCATCGCCCACATGACAAACCCGCTGACGAGGCAGGGACCCAGACCTGTGCCCCTACCCTGCACCTGACACGGCTTGGACACCACCTGTCTGGGGGTGCAAGGTGGGTGCCCCTGAATACGCACTTCATTTGCACTCGCGCAACCCAATAGCGGAGACGCAGCAGGTGCCGGGGACGCGGGGGACAGGCAGACCCCGGAGAAGCGCCGGGAGGCAGACATGAGTCAGCGATGCCGGAATCCCCATGGGACGCTGCCGCCAGGTTCCCCAGCCCGCCGTCGCCGAGGGTGGAATTCCCTCCTTAATTAGAGGCAGAAACCATCCCCAAGAAGCGCAGCAGCACGGATTCCCTCTCCCACCTGATCCCGAGCCCCTCCCGGTGAGAGCTGTCTCCCCAAAAGTTCTACCTTCTGTTTTCCTTTCCTTTTTTTATATCTTTATTGACTTCAGAGATGAAGGGGAGGGAGAGAGAAACATCCATGATGAGAGAGAATCACAGATCAGCTGCCTCCTGCACACACACACGCACACCCTCCGCCCGCTGGGGATGGAGCCTGCAACCCGGCCATGTGCCCTGACCGAGAATCGAACCGTGACCTCCTGGTTCATAGGTCGATGCTCAACCACTGAGCCACGCCCGCCAGGCCAAAAGTTCTGCCTCTGAGTAACAGTGGTTTCCAGCCGCCCCAGGTACAGTTGCATGGTCTTCATTGAATTGAAGAAACAAACAAATAGGTAGCAAATAGTTTTTAGCCCGGGGGGTCTATACATCACGCACACATCACTGGGAAGTGTGTCTGAGTCTTTCCCAAACGCCATGTCCTGGTTCCCGTCAGTCATTTCTAAGGTGTGATGACTCCCCCTGCCACCCTGAAGGTGCCGAACGTGGGGGGTGAGGGAGGAGCCGGCAAGACAGGGACCCGCTGAGGCAAGAGAACGGGAAGTCCTGTCCTCAGGGACATCGGGAAGAGATGCATGCTGGGAAACTCACTCCCATCCAGCTCTCCCAGCAACCAACCGTGGGGTCTGGGAGGGCTCCAGGGGCAGACAGGGGAGGTTTCGCCCCCAGATCCCCCATCTGATACTTTTTTTTTTTTTTGGTTAATCCTCACCTGAGGATATTCTTCCCATTGATTTTTAGAGAGTGGAAGGGAGGGGGAGAGAAAGGAGAGAGGACAGGGAGGGACACTGGTCCGGATTGGGGCCTGGGATCCAACCTGCAACCCAGGGACATGCCCTTGACCAGGAACAAACCCATGACCCTTGGGTGCCCGGGCGACTTTCTGACCACGGAGGCCGCGGCCAGGGCGCCCCGGGTACCTCTCTGTGGCTTCCAGCCCAGGAGTTGTTGGGAGGAGGAAGATGAGCGACTCCGAGGCTTCCAGAAAACAGGTTCTCTCCGTTGCGGGCGCAGCGTCAAGCACCCCAAGATGGCAGCCACGTGGGCGGCAGGATGGGACCCGGGTTGGAGGCCCCTCTCGGCTCCGCAATCATCCTCCGCGATTCGAGTGTCTCGTTGAAGCCAGTGGGGTGACTCCACCTCGCTCATCAGCCCCTTGAGCGCCTCCCCAATCAGGGCGGCGATGGCGTCTCCCTGCCCGGGACCCCCGTCAAGAGCCGCCCGCCGAGGGCGAGGACGGGAGCCACTGCGCTAATCAGGCCCACACAGCTGGCTCTCAGCAGCCGCACGGAGCAGCCAGCGCGCTGCGTGCCCGACCTACTGATGCCAGGACAGGCCGCGGGGGACATGGCGGCTGGGCGGGGACACGCCTTCACAGGGCACAGCTCCACGGCCACAGCCCAAGAAACACCCTTGATGGGCAGTGCCCCACAGGGCACAGAACCTGGCAGGACATGGGCACATGTTCCCCAGAGAGGACGTCCCTGCATTCCCATCTGACGACCTCTTAGGACAGCGGTTCTCAACCTGTGGGTCGCAACCCCTTTGGGGGTCAAACAACCCTTTCACAGGGGTCGCCTAAGACCATCGGAAAACACATATATAATTACATATTGTTTTTGTGATTAATCACCATGATTTAATTATGTTCAATTTGTAACAATGAAATTGGGGGACACCACAACATGAGGAACTGTGCTAAAGGGTCGCAGCATTAGGAAGCTTGAGAACCACTGTCTTAGGAGGTCGGAGCAGCCACCCCAGCTCTCGTCTCTAGCAGGACGACGGACAGGCAGGGACAGTCACGGAATGCCACACCGTCTCACACGGTCAAGGACAGACTCCCAGATCCACACTTCTCTTAGGAAAGCAGCGTGGTTCCAAAGCACATGTGTGAGCCCGACGGGCATAGCTCAGTGGTTGAGCCCCGACCTATGAACCGGGAGGTCAGGGTTTGATTTCCAGTCAGGGCACGTGCCCGGGGTTGTGAGCTCGATCCCCAGTAGGGGGCGTGCAGGAGGCAGCCGATCCATGATGCTCTCTCATCATTGATGTTATCCCTTCCTCTCTAAAATCATAAAAATATATTTTAAAAATATACACATTAAAAAAACAACAACATGTGTATGGACTGGCTGCCACTGCAGGTCTCTGCTCTCGATGGAAGCAGCCGCCCGGGACCCTGCAGGGGCCCTGGCCACGGGGGGCCCAGCTTTAGGGGAGGGAGGCAGCAGGAACGGGCACTAACCAACGATGGAATCGATAAAGGTAATTCCTGCGAGAACAATACAGCGGGATCGTGAGAGAGGAGGTGATGGGTGGGGTGGGAGGCCAGGAGGGGGCATTGGGGTGAGACGTGGAGGGAGCCCAGGAGGCCAGATGAAGGTGCAGACAGAGGGTCCGGCCAGAAGAAATGGCCACGCCGGAGGCTTCACGTGGGACCCAGCCCAGCAGGTCCACGGAACTGAGTCAAGGCCAGTGGGCCAGGCGCCCAGCGCACGAGGGGAGCAGGTGGGAGGGGGCCGCACGGAGACACATGAGGCCGTGAGGGCTCCCCGTCCACTTGCGCTTATGCAACCTCCTCAGCGGCGTTCGCCTCCATCCCAGCCCCGACCTGCCCTAAATCCTCCTAATGTGCTCCGTGGGCCTTTCCCAGAAGGAGAGAAACAGCTGTCTCTTCAAAAAAAGAAACACAAAAACCAGCGCCTCTGGGCACCGCCAGGGCCGGCCGGCACTGCCCTCTTTGCCATGCGCGGTGGGTCAGATCCCTGCCCCCCGCGGGCCAGGTGCGGCTCCAGGTGCTACCGAGCCGATCGCTCCCGGAGGGGGACGAGGCCAGAGGAAACTGTGAGCCGAGGGGACCGGGATCCCCACGCAGCTGTCTGCGGGCCGGCGTCCCCGCAGACGGAAGGTGAGCCGCAGGGGCACACACCTGAGTTTGGAGACGCTGCAGTCATGATGGCGTGAGTCAAGAGAACGCCCCTGAGTGCACAGGATGATGAACATTAGCGTGCTTCCCCGGTTCAAGCGGTCGTCAATAAGACAATTAAAGCGGCATCAATAACACACACCGCCTGCTATCGTCGGCTCTTCCCGTCCCGGCTTTTGTGATCTCGGGAGAACAAAGGAGGGCAGATGCAGGGAGACACCCATCTTGCCCACGGGGGAGGTGCGAGTCCCCAGGAAGGTGACAGCACAGTCCTGGGGGAGAGGGGGCAGGGCGGGGCGTCGGGAAGCGCCCCGGGAAGGATGGGGGGTGATGAAGGGTGGGCAAGGTGGGCAGGCCCCGTGCGATGGGAAATTAGCAACCCTGGGCAGATCAATCCCTCCTGTCACGTGGCCCGGTCAATAGGAGCTGCTAGCATTGACCTGAATCACCCACGGTTGGTCCTCAGAAACCAGAAACTCCAGATTCTTCTAGAAGAGGAGGAAGCTAGTAAAGCTTGGGGTGAAATTAATGAACATCGATGACGATGACCTTTAAGACGGAGTGAGTGTGTGCCCAGCCGGTGTGGCTCAGTGGTTGAGCATGCACCTATGAACCAGGAGGTCAGGGTGCGATTCTTGGTCAGGGCACATGCCCAGGTTGTGGGTTTGACCCCCAGTGTGCAGGAGGCAGCCGATCCATGGTTCTCTCTCATTGTTGATGCTTCTATCTCTCTCTCCCTCTCCCTTTCTCTCTGAAATCAATAAAAATATATATTTTTTTAAAAGAGTGTGTTGTGTGTGCATGAAGGCAATGACACAGAACAATGGGATGCATACATACACACACATACATGCATACACGTATGTGCTCATTTCTGTGAGACACTATGTAGCATTGTGCTGCACTGGAGTTTGGGGGGAGCCGTCTCTTGCATACGAATTGCGTGGCGAAACTTTCTCATTGTTCCCGGAGACAAAACCCTACACAAAGCCGTGGCCATACGTCTGCGGAATCAAAACTCGTTTTCCTCCAGAAATAACCCCCAGAGCCTCGAGTGCCCCGGGACCAGGGGAGGCACCAAGCTACTGTGCGCTGACGCTCCGCGGTTTCGGGTGGAAGACAAGTTTTCTCCAAATTAGTGAGCCAGGCATAATAGAGCCTTGTCACAATATTGATCTCACTTCATCCTACCTATTGTTGGCACTCTTCTCCAAGTTGGGGAAATGCAATGTTTTCAGTAGGATTTCTCAGTCGGGATTGTTACATTACTTACCGTTTATTATGGAAAAAGGAATCTCGTGTCACTTCTCAAGACGATTATGGAGCAGTCACGTGGCGAGTCGTGACAGAGACTAAAATAAGCCACCAAATGCTCCCGGGCGACTCCTACTACAGCCTGAGCTCCTCCTTAAGAGGAAGAGCGAGGGTCGTTGGCTCGCGTTTCCACACACACACACACACACACACACACGCACGCACACACACACGTAAACCTAGGGCTGTATTTATACGCTTGGGTGAAATATTATCCCAACAGGAGCGGAGAAATGAAGATGATGCTCTCCGAGCCGGCACGGTTACTTTAAGATACTCAAACGGCGAGTGGACAACAGCCACGCTACAGGCACGGAGCGGAACGGGAGAAAGCGGGGACTGCGCTACCACGGCTGCTCCTTCAGCCGAAAGATTTCCTTTCCTAGCCCCGCCTGGCCGGGAGCTCAGCTGGTAGCTCAGCATTGGCGGCCCAGTACGCCAAGGTGGCAGGTTTGATCCCGGTCAGGGCACATACGAGAATCAACCATCGAATGTATAGATAAGTGGACCAACAAATCGATGTCTCTCTCTCTCTCTCTCTCTCTCTCTCTCTCTCTCTGTCTCTCTCTCCCCCCCTCCTCCTTCTCTTTCTCTCCCCCTCCTCCCTCTCTCTCTCTAAAATCAATTATTTGTAAAAATTATTTTCCTAGTCCCCTTAAACATCTTTCCTCTTCATTCATCATAGGTTTTTGCTAAGGAAGGAGAAATCTTGAGGCGACTTTTCTGAAAGCGTAATGGAAGTCACGCGTTTGTTTCCATGACTTTTCTATGGAGTCGTTCACCTGTTAATACTTTACGTGGAGGTGCCGATGATGTGTGTGGGACCATGTGGAATGTTTACAATTACGTAATGGAATTTACTTCATCATTTAAAACCAATTGATGAGGGCGCGGCTGGAAGCCCAGTGGTTAGAGCATCAGCCCAAGAACCGAAGGGTCTCGGGTTTGATTCTCGTCAAGGGCACGGACCTAGATTGCAGGTTTGATCCCCAGCCCCGGCCAGAGCAAGTGCAGGAGGCAGCCAATTGATGTGTCTCTCTCCCATCAATCTCTCTCTCTCTCTCTCTCTCTCTCTCTCTCTCTCTCCCCACCTCCCTTCTGCTCTCTCTAGAATCCATGGAAGAAGTACTCTCCCGTGAGGATGAGGATCCTGAGGGAAAAGCTCGGTACCCTAAGAGCCAGCAGCACACCCTGCACTTTCCACTGGAACCTACATTCAGTGTAACGGCTGCCCCTGGAATCACGCAGCCTCCACGGCCACAGCTGACATGATAAGCATGTGACTCCCATGACTTTGTCTGGAGCTGCAGGAGCCACGGAATCGGGCCCACAGCGGCCCTGCAGTGCGTGTGCGCAGGAGGAACGGGGGGGGGGGGACTGGACAGCCAGTGCTGAAACACGCAAAAACCCCGGCTGCCCCGGGACCCGCGGCCACGCTTCCGCCCCCCGAGGAAAAGCCCTGGGGAAGGGCCCTGGGGAGGCCTGTCCCGTGAGCCTTGCTTCTCCCCCTGCTGGTCTGCTCTGGGGTCCAATTCCAGGGGAAGGCCGGGCCGGGTGCCACAAGAAAACACATCAAGGCAAAAATTTAATATTGGAATCCAGAAACGTCTACTCCCGAGTGTGGGGGGGGTGGTTATACTCGCTACGTTGAGAATGTTTTTTGTTTGTGTGTAAATCTTATTGCT
>NW_005871958.1:129781-132970 GCF_000147115.1 Myotis lucifugus
CGCCACGTGGGAACGCTCTTCCTCAGAGTTACACCAGAGGGCACCGTGCCCGTTGGAGCCCCAGCCGCCGGTGGGGCGCGCTCACTACACGTAGAGGGCCATGTGCAGGCCTGTCTTCCCTGCGACTCTCCCCGGAAGCCGGGGTCTTGCTTCCCAAGGGCCGGCATTCTCCTCTGGGGAGCCCCCGGAACCCCGTCCGCTCCGCGTGGGGAAAAGGACGGGAGCTCTCCCGATCCCCCCTCTCTCATGGGGCCCGTCTTGAACGCAGCGGCCCCCGGTTCGATGCATGAGTGTGCACGCCAGTGTGCACGCCAGAGTGCATGCCAGTGTGCAATTTAGTGCGTCCCTGGGACACACACACGTGTGCTTCATGTGGACCCTGGAGCCTCAGAACTCATCGTCACTGTGTCCGCTCGCACTTGAGTCTTCACGACAGCCCCGAGGTGGCTCTGCTTGCTCCCGGCACCCAGGCTGCCGTGGACACTGAATGAATGAATGAATGAATGGACGAACGGCAGTGCCTCCTGGGGGCTCTGGCTCTGGCTCTGGCCCTGAGAAAGGATGAAGAGCCAGGGCCCATCACATACCCACCAAGATTCCAGCAACCGGCAGGCTGCGTGTGCATGTGTGTGCATGTGTGTGCATGTGTGTGCATGTGTGTATTGTGTGCACATGTGTGGGTGTTCATGCATATGTGTGTGGTGTACATGTGTGTGTGTGTGTCCTGGAAATGTGTAGCTGCCATGTGATGTGGTGGATGAGAATGTCTGCTTAGTGAAGACCTAAGCCCCACCCCCACCTTGTACAGCTGACCCTTTATTTTTTTATTTTTTTAATATATTTTTATTGATTTCTGAGAGGAAGGGAGAGGGAGAGAGAGAAACATCAATGTCTCAATCAGCTGACTCCTGCATGCCCCCCACTGGGGAGCAATCGCACAACCCAGGCATGTGCCCTGACCAGGAATTGAACCCAGGACCCTTCAATCTGCAAGCTGACTCTATCCACTGAGCCACACCAGCCAGGGTTCAGCTGACCCTTTAAAATGCACCTTCTTGAACCTAGAAGACCAGTCCTCGTGCTCACTAACCCCCAGGTGAGTAACTCCGTGACCAGCCCGCCCCTTTCCCTGGCTCACCGCTCACCCCCCGACACAGAAAGGCCCTGCGCTCCCACATGTACCAACTCCTGTTTCTGGCTCAGTGAAACCGGCATCTTCATCACGGAGTGAGGGGGGAGCATCCCTAAAAGCTAAATTATGCAAAAAACTAACTTATGGATTTTGATCCAATGCAGGTGCGATGTAACCCTTGCAAAAAAATTAATTAGGAAATAAAATGCACACGAAGCTCCCGTCCCCTTCAGTCTTCCTCCTCCTGAGCAATGATACAGCGGCAGGAAATGCTGCGCCCCGTGTGGATTCCGGGCTACGGGCGGAGGCCGAAGATTAACCAGCGAGGGTCCCCTCCGCGCCCCAGGCCGGCCCCCTCACGCCCGCCTGCCCCACGAGCACGTGTCTGCCCCTTTAAGTAAGATTATCGCCCGGATTTCGCCTTGGATTCTGCTCAGCCCCCTGATGCCCGGCTCCCTGCCGCCGCCCCGACACAGTGGCCCCGCAGGAGCCAGCACCCCGAAGGGAGTCAACGACCCGGTTCCCCCTGGAGAGTCTGTCCGAGGAGGACGCAGCTGGGCCCTCGGCCTCAGACCCATGAACACGTCGCCGCAGTGAGGGCGGCACTTGGAGGTCACACGCAGAAACGCATGACTTTATCCGCGAGGCATCGCCAGGCCACGGAAGAGCGAGTTTCCTGGTGCACCGCGGGCCCGGTGCCTCCACCCACAGCCCGGCACGGGGTCAGGCAGAGCAGGCCGGGCACAAGGCCCCCCCCCCACGCCTCCGCCTGCCACCCCCGCAGGCCGGAGGGGAACCCCAGGCTCCAGGTGCCGGCCTCTGGCCTCCGGGAGATGAAAGGGCCGAGGGTCCCCACGCAGCGGGCTCTCCAGGGGGGACTTTGAAAACAGCCCGCGCTGTGGGGTCTGGAAAGTATGACTCGGCCTCACAGCCAGCACCTCGAGGGAACCACGTGCCCACAGGCTCGGCGCACACACACCCACTCATGACATCACACATCACAGAGGCTGCGTCATGGGAAACGCCCTGGCTGGGCTCAGGAGCCCCTGAGCTTCCTCGGGGAGCAGCCGAGGGGGACGCCCCCTCCCGGCCTCCATCTGGGTCAGATGATGCCAACGTCCATCATCGCGTCTCCTGCTCCCAAACCCGCCCCTGAGAATGTGGACGGGACCCAAATTCCAATGCTCCCACCTCCAAACTGGAACAAAAGCTTTTTCAGCACTTTGAGAAGCCGCTGCGAGCTGAGAAGGAAGAAATCGGCGGGGAGGGGGGGGGGTGAAACAAAAAATAAAACACAGAAAATAGATATTAAGTTGTCAAATCTGTCATCTCAGGGAAGAACTGCAGACAGCGTCTGGCTTTTTGCTTAAGACGCGAGCGGCGCACCCGGACCCAGGAGAGCTCCCGGCGGGGCCCAGGCTCCCCGAGGCCCAGAGCCGCAGGCCAGGGTGGCCGGCAGGACGGCAGGACTTGGGGGCGCCTGGTGGCTCTGGTGGCCCCCACCATCTGCGAGGTTTCAGCTTCTCAGATGAAACCCTTCCGTGCCCACATGTGGCCCTCTGCCCCCACCCCCCATCCCACATGCACGCCACCTTTGACCTCTTCTCAGGCCACTGGAGGGATGGCCGCCCCCCCACCCCCCTCATGCTGAGCCTCCTCGGGGGCAACGTTTGGGACTGAAGTTCCTCAGATGCTGGGCAGAGCTCTGAGCAGGCCCAGCCGTGTTCGCCGGGGATGCTCTCTGCTCCCAGCAGACTCGGCTGCCGAGCCGGCCACTGCACCCGCGGGTGACAACCCCGAACCTGGGTGCCCCCCCCCCCCAGCTGCGGACGCAGAGTCATCACAGCCCGGAGCTGTGCCCGCCCCCCCTCCGCAGACGCACAGCCCGGCGGCCTTTCTGAGACACCGTGGGAGGCCGGGCCTGCCTGGGCCTCGATAGATTTCAATCAAGAATTACATTTTCTTACGTGTGTGCTGATCAGGAATAAATGTGTCTGGCTGTTTTGAAAGATAAAATTAAATAATCAAGCGACTCCGGTGGCTGGAATCTCATGTGT
>NW_005871958.1:133764-136207 GCF_000147115.1 Myotis lucifugus
CGGCCCCACTTCAAGGCAGGGGCCAGGCCCCTGGAGTTCCCCAGGTTCCTGGGACACTTCTGTCACCCCAGGCCGTGCCCCGCCCTGAGGGGCTGGGGCCCTTTTCCCCCTTGAGGACAAGCCTGGCAAGGTGGAGGCCGTGGGGGTGAGCCTGGGGGCCCCCAGGGGATGGAAGGAAAACGACTGGATACGTGTGTGATTGTCACCGGGGGGGCGGGGGGGGCGCCCACCGGCATGTACAGGTTCAGAGGTTCAACGAATGCAGTCAGAGTCAGCGATGCGTCACAGGGACAGGCTCTGCAAGCAGCAGCGTTCCCTGTGCGGCTGTGCGAATTCCTCGTCCGGAGTCGTCTGGAGGAACGGGGCTGCGGTCAGCCTGGCAAGTCCCCCCCCAGTCCCATCTCAGAGCCCCCCACCCGCCCCCCGCGGGCCAGAGGCTGCGCAAAGCCACGTGTCCACGTCCTCTGTGGGAGCGACAGTCCACGAGAAGGGAACGACGGGAGACATGCAAGGAGCTTTAAAAGTGAAAGTGGGATGTGGATCCTCGAGCAGCGGCAGAGCCAGCAGCACCAGCCCTGGCCCCACGCGAGCCTGCGATGCCAGGCCTGGGCAGGAGGCCCCACGCCCACCCCGCAGGGCTGGGCCCCGCCAGGGGGCTTGCCGAGTGGCCCACCTTCCGGGGGTGGCTTCCAGCCACGTCTGCCTTCGTTTGGGGGGAAAGTATACATCTGCTCCGGGAGGCGGGGCCTGCACCCCGGGGCCAGATTCCGAACGTGTATGTTTCCTTCCACTTCCTCCTCCTTCAGCTGTTTGGGCCTGACCCCCACCCCACACGGGCTCACAGACTCACTGACCTGCCCGGGCAGTGCCCGGTGGGTGAACAGGAAACCATGGCAGAAGCGGTGCTGCTGTCAGAGAACACCCTCCCCAGCACGTGCACACACGCACGGACACGTGTATAGTGCACGCATGGACATGTCACACTCAAGCACGCACACGCACAAGCACATGCACACTCATGCACACACAGACATGCACACACAGAGACGTGCACACTTGTACACACACAGACATGTGCACACTCATGCAGAGGCACGCATATTCGTGCACACACACAAACACACATACACTGGTACACACACACACAGAGACACGCACACTCGTGCACATGCATACACACACCAGCATCACCACACCGAGCTCCCAGCGCGGGCTCCCCCTGGCTGAGCTCCATCTGCCCGCACGTGGGCCCCCCCAGCTCAGCTCGGCTGCTCAGCCCTCAGAGGGCACTGGGTGCCAGCAGGACAGGCGAGGCCTGAGCGACAGTCCCTCTCCCACCAGCGCCAGCCAGACACACACAACCAAGGACAACACACCCGTCAGCTGAGCCCGGCCCCACCTGCCCGGGGGCCCCTCCTCCCCCAGTCCCTCAGGGCCCCGCCGCAGCCTGTCCTGGAGGGGCTCGAGACGCAGGGCTGGTATGGGTTCCCCCCACGAACCCGCAGCCCACAGGAGTCTCTGAGGTCAGTGCACCTGTGCGCGCGGCTGTTACCCCCCAGTCCCCACAGCTCACCCTCCACCGCCCGGGGGATGCCTCAGGCCCGCTGACCGCCGGGGGCCTTCTGACCAATCCTAGGGTCTCCCGTGGGGACAGGAGGGAGCGGCGCACACTCACCGCCGGGTCCCGGCAGGGGTGCCGGGCCTTCTGTCCTCGCGTGGACCCAAGTGGACCTGCAGAAAGCTCGCTTCTATTCCAAACGCGCAACAAGCCTCACTTTAAATAATGCTGAGAACAAAATGCAGGCTGATATCTCAGCTTACTTACAAGGCTTATTAACACACTGCATCCAAAGATGTTAAAGAGCTATAATTGTCCTCATTCAAACTGGGAAAATAAATCTATTTGCTTCCTTCTTTTATGATCCTCTTCCAAAGGGGGAGAAGCACGAGTTCCTCTATGTTCTCGGCGTCGTTGCTTCTCTCTCCCTCCAGCCCAGGCACTTTAGAAACACCTGTGCCATTCACAGCCGCCTCCCGAGCAAAAGGCAGCCGCGCTCGGGGAAGGCTGGTGCCTCGGGCCAGAGATCAGCCTGTCTTGCTCACGAGGGGGTCGGGGTTCGTGGGGGTGGGTGGGCGTGTGGATGTGCAGGTCTGAGCTGATGGAAGTATCTCGGGTTACCTAAGGCCGAGCAGACCACCTCAGCACAACCTGATCGGGCAGCTTTGGGGACTCAGCACAGTGGGCTGCTGTGGCCACCTGGCTGCCCCCCTGTGGGGGTCACTGGCTCCCAGCATTGATCAGACACTGTGGCTGCTGCCCCCGCCACCCCCAGTCCTCGGTGCAGACGGCCCAGCCCGCAGTCAACGCTGAGCTGTGAGGATCTGAAACCTGCTCAGAAGTCAAACGCACCCCGCAAAGAGCAAGCCAGCTTCCAAACCTGGG
>NW_005871958.1:146333-148393 GCF_000147115.1 Myotis lucifugus
AACATCTAAATTGTATCTGATTCTTTGTTCTCTCCCAAGTATCGGAGGGAGCGAGCGTTTTCACGGTGAAACCTCTATCTGCCTCGCCCGCCTGCTCTTGGGAGCGGTTGGTAGAAGGGAGATTTCTGGGTCAGGGGGTGGGAGGGTCTGAGGCTCCCCTGAGGCATTTCGAACCTTCTGGCCCCAGGGCCGAGGGCCGCCCCCCTGTGACACCCCCCACGCCCTCCTGCCTCCTGCCCCGGAGGGAGGAGCTTCAGGGCTTATGCTCAGACTCCTAGGAGGTCGTTAACCCTCAGGCTGTCACACTGTAGCCAGTGAGGCCTCCTCCTTCTGACTGTCACTTCAGCAGGCTCCTGCTGCCCCTGGCTCACCTCTCAGCCCTGGGCAGCCCCCAGGGGTCCCCTGTCCCCAGCAGGGGACAAGCAGGACCTTCTTGGCTTCAGAGGAAACACTGTATCGCTCTCCCCCAGCTCCTGCGCGGGCTGTGTGCAGGGGAGGGACGCAGCCAGCCAGGGTCAGAGACCTGGCATCTCGGGGCGTGGTCCCGCCTCCTGCCCGCTCCCGGGCCCCTCCGTCCTCGCTCACTCGGGGTTATTGTGCCACGGGTGACACTTTTGCTCCAGAGGAGAAGTGAGGAGGAGGCCCCGGTGGCTGCACACACAGCTTCTAATCCTCCATGGGCAGCCCTCCCCGTCGGGTCCTCACCCCCACCTCGCCCACGTCACGTGAAGGAAGATGCGCAGGCAAGAGGGGCCCAGGTCCTGGCTCTGGGCAGTTCCCAGGCTCCTGCACTCCCCGCCGCTCCACGCGGGCTCAGCCACCTGGAGAGAGAGAGAGTGGGACCTCCGGCTGGTCCAGGAGGCGCACAGACCTACCCACAACCCCCTGCCCTGTGCCCAGAGCAGGCGCCCAGCCCGCGGGCGCACCAGCCGCTCCCCAGGCCACCTGGCGGTGGGGCGGGTCCTGGAAGCCTTCAGAACCAGGCGGGCTCTGTGCTGGGCCTTCCACGGGCCCCAGGAATCCACGTCTCCCTCCGCCACCGCGCTCTGGGCCCAGGGGGGGCCACCTCTAAGGACCCCTTCCCCACTCCTTGGCCTAGAGACCAGTTCACAGTGGGGGGAGGGCACCTGGAGAGCTAGAGGAGAGAGTTTGGGGTGCCCTCACACCCCAGCAGCCAGGGTGTGGCCATCTCTGGGATCCTCTAGCTGCGCCCTCCCTTGGGGAGGCCCTGCCGGTCTGTCTCCTGGTCACACCGCAGCCCCGTGCTCACAGCCGGGGGCACAAGGCTCGCGTAATGGCCTCTGAGTTTCCATCCCCTCCGGGCCTCCTCTGCGGGTCCTCGCAGCCCTGCTGGCCTCTCCAGCAGCCTCTGCAAGTGAACCCCAAGTCCCCTGACTGTGCCCCTCCCTCCTGGGTCGGGTATTGGGGCTCCAGCTGAGTCACCCCAACTGGGGTGTCCTCCGCGCAGGCCTCAGAGGCCTGACTGCCCAATGGGGCGGCACAGCCGACACGCTCGGCGTCTGGGAGATGGTGTCACAGAGCTGATCTCTCTTCTTTTAAAAAAATATATTATTATTGATGTCAGAGAGGAAGGGAGAGGGAGAGAGAGAGAGACATCCATGATGAGAGAGTCATGGACCGGCTGCCTCCTGCAGGCCCCTCACTGGGGATCGAGCCCACAACCCTGACGGGGCATGGAACCGTGACCTCCTGGTTCACAGGTCGAGGCCCAACCACTGAGCCCTGCCAGCGGCTCCGAGCGGATCTCTGGGGGTTACGCACCTGCAGGTGGGGTAGAGATTGGTGGCCAAGCGAGGGCGCGTCCTGGGCATCGCTGACTAGTAACTAGCGAGTTCCTTTCCCAGGGGCCACGAAGCAAGAAGGGTCGCAGGAAGGACACTGGGCGGCCTGAGCAGCCACAGCCAAGCGTGAGGTGCACGCGTCCTGCAGGCCCCTCGGGCTCCCTCTAAGCCAGTGGTTCTCAACCTTCTAGTCGCATTTATACCGTTTCCTCCTGGTTGTGACCATCCCGAGAATGTATTTTTCGTTGCTCATTCATA
>NW_005871958.1:150226-153941 GCF_000147115.1 Myotis lucifugus
CAGGTTGTACACACGCGAGGTGCTCCGTAAACACTGCTGGGTGAGATTCTGTAATGTAAAATTAAAACATGCCTTTTTGGGGGGCTTTTTAAAATATATTTTTATTGATTTCGGAGAGGGAGAGAGATGGAAACATCAATGATGAGAGAGAATCATGGATCGGCTGCCTCCTGCACGCCCTCTACTGGGGATCAAGCCCGAAACTGGGCATGTGCCCTGACCGGGAATCGAACCCAGGACCCTTCAGTCCGCAGGCCGACGCTCTATCCACTGAGCCACACCAGCCAGGGCCCATTTGCTTTTCAACATTCCATCTCCATGCGCTGGCCATGCGCCCCCCAGACGGCCCCCCATGTCCTTAGGAAGAAGTGGGAGTTTCCTGACGCCCCAGCACTAAACCGCCGGGTTCATGTTCCCGTGGCTCCATGGCCCTCGCTGGGTAGGCTGGGGACGAAGGGACCCCTGGCAGCTCGTGATAGGGACTGAGCGTGGAGCCCACGTGGCCTCAGGCCACAGTCCCTGCTCAGGAGGTGTTCACGCCTAGCCAGGGGCCCTCTCGCTGCCACGGGCTCCACACGCCATCCCCCCATGGGTGCCTGGCAGGAGGGGGCTGTCAACTTCAGGGCCCCCACGGCGCACCTGCCGGAGGCGAGGGCTACGCACACAGGCCCCGTGCTGCGTCCTGCCCTTGCCATGAGCCCTCCTCCCCTTCCTCCCCCTCCTCACCAGGCACCTCGCCCTCCTCGCCCTCCTCGCCGGGCACCTCGCCGGGCACCTCGCCTGCTGGTTTGCGGTGCCGTCTTCCCCTCCAGGTGTTGGCTGCTGAGAGTTGTGAGTCCTCCGGACCCAGACAGGGCAGGAGCAGGCACAGGCCCCTCGGGCCAGCACCCTCTAAGGAACCCTCTCTCTCTCTCTCTCCCTCTCTCTCTCTCTCTCCCTCGCTCTCGCTCTCGCTCTCATTTTTATTATTTTTCAGGCTGTGATGATCCTCCTGTGAATTGATTTTTTAATCCTGCTTAGGACGCTATGACTTTTTTTTTTTTTTGGTTAATCCTCACCGGAGGACATTTTTTTCCATTAATTTTAGGGAGCGTGTAAGGGAGGGGGGAAGGGTCGAGAGGAGAGAGAGAGAAACACTGATGTGAGAGCCACATCAATTGGTTGCCTCCCCTATGAGCCCCAACTGGGGCAGGAAATCTGCAACCCAGGGATGTGCCCTTGACCGGAATCGAACCTGAGACCCTCCTGGTCGGGGCAGGCGCCCTAACCAGGAACCACGCCGGCCAGGCTAGCCTCTCTGACTGCTCTGAGGACTCGTGTCTTTCATCAAAGCTGGAAAACACCTCCCGTTCTCCCTCCAGCACCGCCTCCTCCCCCGCCCCCTCCAGGCTGCGCCTCTGGGAGCATCGGACCTCCCAGGAGAGGCCTGAGGTCTGGGCCCTGCTCTGCCCTCCGGTCCCTCACCTGCTCGACTCCAGCAAGTCACCCTCCCGAGCAGCAGGCTGTGTGACTCCTGCCGCTCCGTCCCCTGCGCTGCTCCGGGAGGTCTGCTTCTCCACGGCCGGGCCTCCCTCACCCCGGGGAGCCCCCGAGTGTGCAAGTCGCCAGGGCGTCACTCCTGGGCCCTCCAGCTCCAAGCCCAGCCCTGTGTCAACCCCTGGCTCGGTGGCCTGGGCTCCGCACATCTGGAGGCGTCACTTGTGACCTGCACGTGGCCCCTCGGGAGGCGGAAGGGATGCCTGGGGCAGCGACGTGGCTGCCCTTCACCCTCCTGAGACACCGGACAAGCCCTGGGGAGACGCGTCACTTGCCACCACGGAAGCCAGCAGCCGGCTCCGTGGTGGGCGCTGCCTCCTGGGGCCACGCACCGGCCTGAAGCCCAGCTCTGCCATTTCACCGGCCCGTGACCTTGGGCAGCTTACACCACTCCTCGCCTCCGCCTCCCCGTGGACACAGGGCGGTGCTCATTGGCCTTCCTCCCAGTCCCCGACGGTGAAACGCTGCGTTCCTGGAGGGCTGTCCCCCCCCCCTTAGCCCCCACAGGGTGGGGGCTCTCTGAGCCCTCTGGATCCGCAGCGCCGTGTTCCCTCTCTTCTCTCTGCGGGCCGGTCCTCGCGTGTCCTCCCTCACGGAAGCCTGTGCCCCCCCCCACCCCGGTTTTGGTGGGAAAGATGAGAAATCTACAAATCGACTGATAAGTGGGGACAGGCGCCCTGGTTAGAAACTCACACGTTCCGGGAGCTGAGAGCCGCCATCCATCAAGCCATTAACGGCGGAGTTATGTGTCCGCCTGGGCTAGTGAGCAGGGCAGGGCGTCCGTCCTCCCGCTCCCGCTGCCGAGGCAGCCCAGGACAGCCGGGGGCCCGGAGCCACCTCTGGACCCAATGCCAGCTCCGAGACCCCCGCGGGCCCAGGGGCTCCTGACACGCTCACCCCCACCTCGCCCTGAAACTCAGGGCCTCACACAGGACTGGAGGGTGAGAAGCAAGGAGCTGGCCCGGCCGGCCTGGCTCAGGGGTTAAGTGTCGACCTAGGAACCAGGAGGTCACAGTTTGATTCCCCGTCAGGGCACAGGCCCGGGTTGCAGGCTTGATCCCCAGTGGGGGGCGTGCAGGAGGCAGGCGGTTCATGATTCTCACTCATCATTGATGTTTCTATCTCTCTCTCTCTCTCTCTCTCTCTCTCTCTCCCTCCCTTCCTCTCTGAAATCAATACAAATATATATATATATTTTAAAGAGACTTAAAAAAAATAGAAGCAAGGAGCTGCCTTCTTCTCAAAGCGTAGCCCCAGCTGGGCCTGCGCATCCCGAAGAAGCCGGAACCGAGGGCTCCAGTCCCCCCGCCCCCCCCCCCCCCATCCCCGCAGCTCAAAAACGGAATCGGGAGGTGAGGTAGGAGCGGAGTCACTGCCGGCACTTGATTGGAGGGACTGTTACGTAAAAGCCAACCCAGATGAGCCGCCTGCAGGGAGTTGTCTGGCTGCATGAGTTTTTACACATCTTTCAGGAAATCAAAGGCCCAAATGCTAAATCTCACACTCAGGAACATCAAGTGGATTTGTGACAGTCCCCGGAGGCCGCGGTGTCCATAAACCGATGAATGAATCACACCGACGCGCTCTGTCGTTTCTCATCTGTGACTGATACAATATTGATAACACTCCCCACTCGCTTAACTCCTTCAGGGCCTCGCCGCACCGCGGCCTTGGGCTGCGTCCCACGTCTGAGTCAGGCCGTGGTCGCCTGTGGGGCCGCAGCAGGCCAAGGGCCACTCACTGACCCCTGGGCCAGATGAGGGTTAACATGGCACCTGCTGCCCGGCCGGCGTGGCTCCGTGGCTGAACATCGACCTATGAACCAGGAGGTCACAGTTGGATTCCTGGTCAGGGCACATGCCCAGGTTTGGGGCTCGATCCCCAGTGGGGGGGGCGGGGGCGTGCAGGAGGCAGCCGGTCCATGATTCTCTCTCATCATTGATGTTTCTCTCTCTCTCTCCCTCTCCCTTCCTCTCTCTGAAATCAATAGAAAACATTTTAAAAATGAAAAGGTTATTTTTTTAAAATGTGGCAAGAGGAGACACTCCTGTCCCCCCATCTGTGGCCCCTGCTGACTCCCCTGGAACCAGCAGCCTGCTCTCGGCCTCCTGCTGGTCTGAGGTTCAGCTGAACTCTCCTCACAGCGCCACCTGCCCAGCGAGCGCATGTCACCGCCTCC
>NW_005871958.1:154080-161625 GCF_000147115.1 Myotis lucifugus
TGTCAAGGGCTCCAGGGCCTCGCGGGGCTTTCCTAGGACACACCTTACCTCCCCCCTCCCCCACAGGGCTATTGCTGGGGTGGTGGCCACACTCTCACTTCACAGTCTTTGAAGCTGAGCCCTCACCAGCCCTGGCTCCTGGAAGTGCCGCTCCATTCCTCTCGGACCTCAAGGGTGAGAAGCTGTGTATCCAGCCCTGGGGGTGCTTGGTGGGCTCCCCCATTCCCGCCTGCAGAGCAGACGCAGACTTTTCAGTTCACGCCTTTCCCACGTGGCTTGGCGGAGCGCAGCCGCAGTCACTAGCGCCCACGGGGACGCGCTGTCCCCCGGCCTCTCCCGCCCGAGGTCACTTATCTCCCATCTCCCTCCTCCCGAATGACCTCAGCCGGCAGCCCTGCCAAGCATCTCGGCGCCCGTGACTCGCGCCCGGCCTCCCAGCCCGGAGACCTCCCCACGCCGCCCTTCACCCACACACGGCCGAGGATTCCAGGGTTTCCTGTCGGTGGGACCTCATTTTCTTTTCTTTTTTTTTTAGATGTGTTTTCATTGATATTAGAGACAGAGGAAGGGAGAGGAAGAGAGAAAAACATCGATGAGAGAGAAACATCGACTGGCTGCCTCCTGCACACCCCCTACTGGGGATCGAGCCTATAGCCCGGGCACGTGCCCTGACCGGGAATCGAACCGGTGACCTCTTGGTTCCTGGGTCAACGCTCAACCGCTGAGCCACGCAGGCTGGGCTCATTGTCTTTTGTTGTCGCTGTTAACCCTCACCTGAGGATATTTCTTCAACTGATTTTGTTTTTTTGAGAGAGAGAGACTGGAAGGGAGAGGGAGAGACAGAGAGAAACACCAGACTGCTGCCTGTGCCTGTGAGTTTGGGTTTTTTGTTTTTGTTTTGTTTTTGCTTCACCCCTTCACCTTTCTTACCCAGCCCGCAACCTGGTTCTACTCTCGCCTCCAAGGGCAGGTGTGTGGCCAGATGAGGCCAATCAGAGCATCAAGCCCCGACCATAGTGACGGCTCCGAAAAGGGCTCGCGAGCCCAGCTGATGCGATGACACTTGCTTTGGGGCCTCCTCTGGGATGTTGCTCACAGAGCATCTCCTTCTGATGGACCCGGAAGTGCAAGATGTGAGCCTGGAACTGTGGGGCTGCACAGGCAGAGAGCCTTCCTGCAGACATGGGGACTGAGCAGCAAAGAGGGAGGGAGGAAGGAGGGAGGGGGAAGGAAGGAGAAGAGAGAGGGGGAAGAGAGAGAGGGAGGGAGGGGGAGAGGAGAGACCAAACTGCAGAGAGAGTAGGAGACAAGGAGAGAAGACGGAGGAGAGAGCCCCTGGATCCAGCCATTCCTGATCTCCGCCCGAGGACTTTCCAGTGTGAGAGTCCATGGATGTGGATCCCTTGTGGCTCTGCATGGACGTTGTCACTTACCACCGCTAGCGTCTGGACAGCACCCTTCCGTCCCCCCAGGTGGCTATCCGGGCTCCTCCCTGGAAAGGCCGGTATCCGCAGGCGGGAGATGAAACCTCCGCTCGCTGTGCAGAGCCGGCCAAAGCGAGGTGTGATGGATATGCAAGCCCCACCTGGGGCCATCGGGTTTAAGAGGCGCCCAATCAATAGCAAGTCATTAAAAATCAATCCCGGGACAGCGGCCTCGCGGGCCTGCTGGCCCTCGCTCAGCACCTCCGGCCCCTGATGCCTGAATCACTTCCCATTGAGACGCGCCGCGGACGCCAATTTAAATTTATTGAAGCACTTCCCGTGTGTTAAGTGCTTAAATTTGGAAAAGATGAGCTGTGCGGGGCGGGCGCAGTGCGCACTGATCACGGTGTTAAGAATGTGCCGCACTTTCTGTCCTTTACGAACAGGCTGAAGAGTGGGGTTCACGAATTCCGGGTGATTTAAAACCACAGGCCTGCTTCAGTCTGGGGGCAGCGTTCGAATGGGGGGATTGGTAGGGCACCCCGTTCTCCTGCCTCTTCCCCACGCCGACCCCTCCCCACCCCGTGTTTCCAAACATGCCTCCTGGCCCTGGGCGGGGGCGGGGGCGGGGGAGCCAGACAGGCAGGATGAAGGAGGTCGCCCACCAGGTCATATAAAAATGGAGACCGCGCTAATTTTTAATGTGTTATTTGATTTCCAAGCAACTGCAGACGAGCCTGATACATAATGATTCTCAAATATTTAGCAAAAACTCGTACCCTTGAAAAGAATTCCGCTCTCTCAAATTAAAACGCATTTCAGGGTTTGAAGAGGTTTAATTGGCCTTCTCTCCAGGCTGTAGAAGCCTCACCTCCCTCTTCAAAACATTAATTTTTTTGTTTTGCCTGCTTAGGAGAGCCGCGCGTAAAGTCCCGCCAGCACACTGTGACTTCAGGAGTCGAGTCTGTCTGGTAGGGGAGGCCGGGAAGCCCTCGGGACTCACCAGGCACCGGGGAGCAGGTGGGAAGGGCGGGGCCTCCTCGGCGCCCCTCCCGCTGCCCCTGGCACAGGGACTGGGACTGTAACAGCCAACGCGGGGGCACCAGCACCCTCCCCAGGCGGGCGGGAGGGCCTGGTGGGCGCTGAGGGGCCTGTCCCCCTTTGGTGCCCCCACCCCTCGGGCCGGCGGTACCTGCAACAGTCCCCCTGTGAACCCCACGCGGGTGAACCTGGGCTGTCCCGTCACAACGCCAACCCTTCGGTTTAACATGTTCAGCACCGGTGCCCGGGCCCAAATGTGCTCATCTTGCCCCTAAGAGCTATGCTCCCTGCAAAGAGAGGCCCGTCTCAGAGCTCCACAGAAAGGCTCCCCTCGCCCGGCCGCGGGGCTCAGGGGTGAGCAGCGACCAAGGAACCAGGAGGTCATGGTTCCATTCCCGTCAGGGCACAGGCCTGCGTTGTGAGCTTGACCCCCAGTAGGGGGCGTGCAGGAGGCAGCCGATCCATGATTCTCTCTCATCATGGATGTTTCTGACTCTCTCTCCCTCTCCCTTCCTCTCTGAAATCAATACAAATATTTTTTAAATATATTTTTATTGATTGTTTTACAGATGAAGGGAGAGGGACAGAGTTAGAAACATCAATGAGAGAGAAACATCGATCAGCTGCCTCCTGCACACCCCCTACTGGGGATGTGCCCGCAACCAAGGTACATGCCCTTGACCGGAATCAAACCTGGGACCCTTCAGTCCACAGGCCGACGCTCTATCCACTGAGCCAAACCGTCCAGGGCCGTGGTCGGCAAACTGCGGCTCTCGAGCCACATGCGGATCTTTGGCCCCTTGAGTGTAGCTCTTCCTAAGCCTTAGGAGGACCCTAATTAAGTTACTAACAATGTACCTACCTATATAGTTTAAGTTTAAAAAATTTGGCTCTCAAAAGAAATTTCAATCGTTGTACTGTTGATATTTGGCTCTGTTGACTAATGAGTTTGCCGACTACTGGTCCAGGGCATAAAAATATTTTTAAAAAAATAAAAAATTAATTAGAAAAGAGTTCGTACCATTAAAAAAAGGAGGAAAAAGAGATTCCCCCAGCCACGGGCTGATACCTGCAGGTAACAACTGCGTTGCCGGCGAGGAGCTGGGGGCCCGCCAAGGCCGGTCTGGCGGCAGCTGTCCCGTCATTAACCGCGGTAAAGGCTGATTGTGAGAGGTTATTGCCGCGATAAAATATCCTCAAAAGATTATAACAGCGATAGTGGGGGGGGGGGGGGTCGTGGCTGCAGCCTGACTGAATGGCTGCGTTTGAAAAATCGGCCTCTCCTGGCGGTCCATAACCGGCTCTCCGCCCGCCACCAGCCAGTTGTGCTCGGTTAGGTTTATAGGACACGGCAATAAAGACACTGGCCAGGTTAAATGGTCGGCGCGACGCGTTAGCCGTTCCTGCTCGGCGCTCCGTTTCAGCGTCGCGATGATTCATTAGGGGAGAACGTGTCCCCTGCACACGGCGGACGTGAGCGTCAAAAATATGCAGCCCGGGTTGGGTTGGGTTTTTAGACCAAAACTAATTTTTATTTGACGGCTTCCGTGGGCGGAAGGACATCTCACATGCGGCAGAAAGTAGACATTGACGTTTTAAAAATGGCTGTGGCTTTCAGATGGAGAGACTGAGTCGTGACTGTGTGGTTTCCCCCTCCTCCGCCGGCACCCCTGGCTCCTCACGGCTCTCAGAGCTGAGTTAGCATCCCGCACCCCCACCCGAAAGCCTGTGCAGGGCGGGATCGGACCTGCCTGGCTGGTGGGACCTCCCAGGACGGGTCCTGTGACGGCCTAGGTAACAGGACCTGGGCCGCCAGTCCCAGACACACACACACACACACACACCCCAGGCGTTGCTCTAGGCACCGAGAGGCAGGCTGCTAGGCTAACACGCTGGTAGAGAGCATGTTCCCAAAGCTCAGTACCACCTCCTGCTGACCATTATGAGTATAAACAAGCATGTAGGGCCCACTGGCGTGGCTCAGTGGTTGAGCATCGACCTAGGAACCAGGAGGTCAGGGTTCGATTCCCGGTCAGGGCACAGGCCTGGGTTGTGGGCTCCATCCCCAGTGGGGGGCGTGCAGGAGGCAGCCGATCCATGACTCTCTCATCATTGATGTTTCTCTCTCTCTCCCTCTCCCTTCCTCTCTGAAGTCAATATATTTTAATAGTAAAATAAAAAAATCATGTAGGTGACACAGGCCAAGGGAACACACGGCAGGAAGCTTGCACAGGGTTTGGGGGGACCTGACACAGACCAGGAGGGGCCACAGTCTCCTCTCCCCTCAACCCCACGACTCCCTCCCTGTGCCCTTCTCTGTGAGGCAGCCCATGGCCCTGCCCCCACCTCCTGGGCCCCAGCCCCAGGCTCCATCCGCTCCACACGTGCCAGCGCCCTCCATCCCCCGAACAGCCGGGGGGGAGCCCCTGCTGGGGTCACATGGGGAGGCCCTTCCCCTCCCCCACACTCGCTACCCCCTCTCCCTAGGGTCCCCCTCGGCCTCCTGCTCCCTCAGGGCCCGGTGGGTGATGTGGGGGAGGTGGGGGCGTCCCTGGAGTCTTTGGGGGAGAAGCTGGGAGTCTGGCAGCAGCCCGGCGAGGGAGGGGGTCAGACCAGCCAGGAGTCGGCACACCAGGGTTTTTGTCCCAGTCCTGGGGGAGGGGTTAGGAAATGGGGGCTGGGAGGTCAGGGGCCATGAGGCCAGGCGAGGTGTGAGGGAGAGGATGCCGGGGCAGGGAAGAGATGTGGGGCTGGGTGGGGTGCAGTGAGAGGGGGTGGTGGGGGGCACTGGATCCTTATTGCCACGGCGGTGGAGGGAGACGATGCCCTACTTGGGGGACTAGGAAGAGCTGGGGGGTCTCTGTGTGCTGTCCCCATGTGCACACCTGACCTATGTGCGGGGTGCATCCATGTGCGTGTTCGCCGGCGTGTGTGTCTTCATATGCCCTCGCCCTTTAGCGTGGCGCATGCATGTGCGGGAGACGCCCAACCAGACACCCGCGTTGGCCCACAGCTCCTGCCCCTCCCCCACTAGGAGACCAGGACCCCTAAGGAAATCCTCAGGCGACCCCCCTCGGCCCTCCTCCTGCTCTGACCACCAGCCCCGGCGGCTGTCTCGGCTGCACCCCGCCCGGGCATCGCTCGGCGGCAGGATTCACCCGTCACTGCATTTTCTAAAACTGTGCGGCAGCACATGGTCCTATCCTCCGCGCTCTGCGAGTGCCATGCAAACATGATGAAATGATATATAATTCTTATTTATCTTTATGATGAGCCGACGCGACGCTGTACTCGGGAAAGCACGGCCCCCACGAGCCAATGGCTGTGTTCCGGCGCCACACGTGAGCACGACTTACTCCCCGGATATGTCACCCACACACAGGACCTACTCCCCGGATAGTCACCCACACACAGGATGTCCCTCTGCTCCCGGAGCAGGGAGGTTGCGGCGCGGCTCTTACATTCAAACCCACCCAATTGCAGGCCTAACGGAGCACGCGCCCCCACACCGGGGGTACCTGCGCCCCTCGGCCAAGCCCAGCCGGGCCCCCACCACCGTGTTCCTGAGGCTCGGGTCTGCCTCATTCCGTCCTCCAATAACCGCCAAATCAGAAGGCTTTATTACCCCTGAAATTTCAAATGGGAAGGAAATAAGGAGAGGAGGTTAGCACTGAACCTTAATAACGATCCAATCCAACCAGGGCCAGCGACTCACAAACCCACAATCCCAGGCCAGGAGGGCATGGGTCTGTGGGGACAGGCAGGCCAATGGGGACAGGCGGGTCTGCACCAGGGCAGCCATGGGCCCTTCCTTTTGGCAAAAAAAAAAAAAAAAAAAAAAAAAAAAAAAAAAAAAATTGTGCTGATAGAGGCTCACTGCTGGGGAAGGGAAAGACCAGCTCCGCCGTTTCCTGCTACCTGCTTAAATTAAGCCTAATTCCTCTTATTTTGCTGGAATTAATTTGGCTTAATGCTCTCTCCCGTTAGAGGCCTCTTGCCATGTTCTGGGATTTTTTTCCACGTAGAGAGCCAGAGGGGAGGGAGGTGGAGAGGCAGGAGGCAGGAGGGTGTGAGAAGAGATCAATAAGGAGAGAGGAGACACTCGGCCTTTCATTGGGAGCTCAGGTGCCCTTGACCGGCTTTGAGGGGCGGGGCCTACCAGGTGTACCAGTTAATGATGCAGATTTTTTTCAATAGATGAAGTTATACATATGTTGATATATATGTGATCTGATATGTATGCTATTTTGTTGTATTGACAGCAAGCTTCAAAACTTCATATGTCAAATTTTCTGAAGGTGTTAACATCATAAATATTTTTACACTTAAAAATGTCGAATTTCATGCCCAAAAAAGAGCATTTGCGGGAAGATTTAATTCGTTACTTTATTTTGAAGAAAAGTGCTGCTGAAAGTGATCATATACTTTGGGAAGCTTATGGTGAACATGCTCCATCTCAAGATACTTGTGAACGCTGATTTAAGCGCTTTAAAAGTAATGATTTCGAAAAAAAATTAAAAAAAAATAAAAGTAATGATTTCAATGTGAAAGACAAAGAACATCCAGGTCAACCGAAAAAGTTTGAAGACCAACAATTACAAGCATTATTGGATGAAGATGCGTGTCAAACTCAAAAACAACTTGCAGAAAGATTAAACGTTGCTCAGCAAACAATTTCCGATTGTTTACAAGCAATGGGAAAGATTTATAGGAAGGAAAATGGGTGCCACATCCACTGAACAAAAGACAAATGGAAAAACGAAAAGTCATCAGTAAAATGTTGCTTCAACAGCACAAAAAAGTCTTTTTTGCATTGAATTGTGACTGGCGATGAAAAGTGGATTTATGTTGAGAATCCCAAACGCACAAAATCATGGGTTGATCCAGGTCAACCATCAATATCTACTGCAAGGCCAAATCACTTCGGAAAGAAGACAATGCTCTGCGTTTGGTGGGATCAGGAAGGTGTGGTGTATTAAGAGCTTCTAAAACCAGGTGAGACCGTTAATACTGATCGCTACCGACACAAATAATCCATGTGAACCACGCTTTGATCGTGAAACGACCAGAATGGGCCAGA
>NW_005871958.1:163670-165528 GCF_000147115.1 Myotis lucifugus
AAGTCCTCGCCACAGCAATCAGACAAGAGAAATAAATGAACGCCGTCCACGTTGGAGAGGAAGAAGTGCAACTCCCATTATTTGCAGATGACGTGATACTATGTATGGAAAACCCTAAAGACTCCACACACACACACACACACACACACACACAAACTATGAGAACAAATAAATGACTTCAGTAAAGTTGCAGGACACAGAATCAATATACAGAAGTCTGTTGCATTTCTATACGCCAATAATGAATGAACGGAAGGAGAAATTAAGGAGACAGTCCCATTTACAATTGCATCAAAAAGTTAAAATATTGCCCTAACCGGTTTGGCTCAGTGGATAGAGCATCGGCCTGCGGACTGAAGGGTCCCAGATTCGATTCCGGTCAAGGGCATGTACCTTGGTTGCGGGCACATCCCCAGTAGGAGGTGTGCAGGAGGCAGCTGATTGATGTTTCTCTCTCATCGATGTTTCTAACTCTCTATCCCTCTCCCTTCCTCTCTGCAAAAATAAATAAAATATATTTTTAAAAAGTTAAAATATTAAATAAATGAATAAACAAAACAAAGCAGAAACATAGAGAACAAACTAATGGTCGCCAGAGGGAAGGAGGTGAGGGGATTGGAATTTTTTTTTAAGGGGAGTTACCCAATAAAGTTCATTTTAACATGTCTATTCACAAAATTAAAGCTGCAGAATAGGAAAATATTTATATACTATAAATCAACAAAGGTCAGATATTGGGTTAATACCCTCAAATATATACAGACCTTACAAATAGATTTCTTAAATAAAAAAGGACTCTCTGAGAGATGAACATGTAGAGAAGGACTCTACAACATGGGTCAGGCCCCAGCTTCCTGGAGAGGCCCACCCACCCCCAGCCTCCGCCTCTGCAAACTGCTTCACCACTCACCCCTCCTGGGAACCAGGGCCCAGGGCCCGTGCTCCCCCATCGCCTGTGCCCAGTCCTCCCAGGGCACCTCCCTCCGGCCAGAACACCTGGGAAGAGCTGTGATAGGCATCCCTGACTTACGTAGGAAAAGCCGGGACAGGAAAAGCTGCTCCCCAGGGGGCACCCGGGACCCAGGAAAAGACAAGGGCTCAGAGTCCACCTATCCGTCGGTCTGTCCACCCGTTTGGCCATCCATCTGGAAGCAGGCGAGGCTGAGTGCAGGAGCTGGGAGACACTGGTCACGGGGCAGGTTCCCGGTCAGAAGAAGAGGCTGTGGGCTCAGGGCCAGAGAGAGTTCTTGGACAGGACTTGCCTGTTACCAGGGCCCTATTCGCAACCAGCTGCAATGCTTCCTGAAGGCCCTCGCGGCTGACCTTCTGAACGAAGGCCTTGTGTCTCAAGGGGAATCTGCCTTTGCCTCCAGGAAGACACTCCATTTCTGTCCTTGCTGTGCTCCTCGGACAAACCAGTTCTTCTTCCCGGGCCAGTAAGTTTTCTCGGGAGGAGAGACAGGGCCACCTGTGTGCGGAGGATGACAGGCCAGAGGCATGGCCACCGTGATGAGGGAAGGAAGGCCCTGGGCACCCGGGCCCTGGGGGAAGGGACGCCCTCTGAAGGAGCCGTTCCCCCGTCCTCTCCCAAGTGACTTGTAAAGTGGACAGTGAATAAGGCCTTGGGGGGGTGGGGGGGGACAAACAGATAACCATGAACCAAGCTGTCTTTGCTCTTATAGGGACAGGGACTGAAGTACATGTTCACTGAAAAATGGAAGAAAGATGGGTAATGGATGGATGTGTGCTGAATGAGGGGAGAGGCCAGGAGGAAGAACCGCACGGGGGATTCAGGGACACTGCTGGGAGGGTGGTCAGAGTGGGGAGCATCACAGCTCTGGTGCTGCAGTGATTCAGG
>NW_005871958.1:167122-170047 GCF_000147115.1 Myotis lucifugus
GAAGGCCCCTGTTCCCACCGCAGCCGCCACAGGAGGACGCCCCAGAGGGGAAAGCCACTCGGGATGAGCCCTGGCCCTATTCTGCCCCTGCTTTTTGCCAGCCACGGCCAGGCCGTCTAGGCAGGAAGCACCATCCCCACCTTACATCTTCCTGGAATCAAAGGCAGTGCAAGGGGAAGGGGATCTCCAAGGTCATCTGGCCATGAGGTTTGACCTTGAACCTGGCACTCTCCTCCTTCCCCGGCTTTCTCCCTCCCTCTCTGCCTCTTCTCCCCTGCTGACCCCCCCCCCCACCATGACCTTGGGACAATGAGGGGTGAGTCCTTGCCTGGCACAGGGCCCAGCACGTAGTAGGGATTCAGGAAACACTGACCTTCCCAGTGCCGCCCGGCCGCCCGCGTGGCCCCAGCCCCGCAGGCTGGGGAGCAGGTGGCTGCCTGTTTTGACAGGGTGTTGCGTAACCTCCTGCCCTTGATTGAGAACATGAAGGAGAGAGCGAGACGCGCGCTGCACACCCCTCGGAGGGGCGCAGGCCTGAGCCACAGCTTGGAGTCCCCGTCTCTTGGCAGGCGCCGCGCTCAGCCTCTCCGGAGAAGGCGTCATTGAGAGCGGCTGGAGGTTATCTGTGGCTGCACAGCCAAAAAAAAAAACCAAAAGGAAAAGGGGGGGAAACGGCAAGAAAAATAAAAATTAAAAACAAAATCTGAATTGCTTAGCATCTGAATTGCTTCCCGAAGACACGGAATTTAAACATGATTAATTTGGGGGCTCTTTTGGTGAATAAGGGCTGATTAAATGTTTATATTTGCCATCATGTTGCTGAGAGCGTGACTGCATTATGCCGGCAGAACGGCACTAACTAAATAATATTTCTGTTACTGTTACGACACGGATTCCGCAACGTCGGGGAGCAAGGGCTGTGCTATCATTAGATCAATCCACATACGGCGCGACGGTCTGGTCCGTGTGGGGGCAGGGGGCCCTCCTCCTGCTCAGAGAGGGTCCCGGGACGGGGACGGGGCGCGGCGGGAGCGTGGACGCCCCCAAAGACGTGTCAGCAGGTGCATTTACCCGAACGGAGGCGGCCCGGACCTCCCGCTCTGGTCCTCTCTGAGCTGGGCGTCTCTCCTGCCTGACTCACATCTTCTCCAAAGGAAGCCAAAGAGATCGCCGCCCGCCTGGAGGTCCCCGGATCACGGGGTACAGACCGGCTTACAAAGGGGGGAGGCGCCCCCCTGTGAGACGGCGCTCTGACCCCCCTCCCCGCCCCCCAGCGGACCGCATTCGGATGGCGAGGTCGCTGTTGATACTGTCCCCTCAGATCCAGGGCAAAAAAAAAAAAACGAGATGAGATGTATTTTGACTGGTTTCTAAAAAACAATCTGACGTAAAGTAATATTCATCTTTGATGAATCCAATATTCTTGGGGAATGATATTAGGCCGTATCTATTATATCTTTCATTGTGTTCCCATCTGCCCTTTTCAGGAGCTAAATTACGTGCATTAGGAGTAAATGGGCTAATGCCTCTCTGTATTTAGGGGACTGCACGCCGTGAATATATTCTCTGCTTCAAGAAGTAATTGGTAATTACAATGGTCATTTAGGCAATGACTGTCTCGGCGAGATTCATGTCATTCTTAAAAATAACTAGCTCTTAACCTTTGACAGGATTCCGCAGGAGCCGTTCATCACGGCCCACGCTTTGATTAATTTCACACACACACAAACCTGTATCAATAAAAGTGATGGTTCTACATTTGTTAACCACAGCAATTTGCCTCACTCATCAAAACAGCTTAATATCAGGTAACAGTGTGCTCCAAATCTCATTAGTTTCATTTTATCAACACTCTCCGAGCGCCTACCTGGGCGGGAAAGCAGGGCCCGGACACCGGTCCCCTGCCCACCTCGCCGCACCCGGCTCTGCGGCACCCAGGGGTCCCTCTCTCTTCATCACAGGAGGCGGGGCGTGAATGACACGCAAGGAAACCATGGCAGATGTGACAAACGCCAGTCTCTCCGTATTTACTTCCTGCTCCCCCGCAACCACCCAGCCGCCCGGTCTCTGTCCGATTAGCCCGTGCGCTCTCGGGCCCAGAGGAACCGGACGAGCAAGGACAGTGGGAACGTCAGGCCAGTGCCCGGCCAGCGTGGTTGAGCGTGGACCTAGAAACCAGGAGGTCACGGTTCAATTCCCGGTCAGGGCACATGCCCGGATTGTGGGCTCCATCCCATGTGGGGGACATGCAGGAGGCAGCTGATCCATGTTTCTCTCTCATCATTGATGTGTCTGTCTGTCTCTCTCTCCTGCTCCCTTCCTCTCTGAAATCAATAAAAACATATTTAAAAAAAAAAAAGAAAGAAGAAAGGAAGGAAGGAAGGAAGGAAGGGAGGAAGGGAGGAAGGGAGGAAGGGAGGAAGGGAGGAAGGGAGGAAGGGAGGAAGGGAGGAAGGGAGGAAGGAAGGGGAAATGTCAAGCAGGTGAAGAAAGCCTGAATTCGGGAAATTCCCAGGACGGACGGATGCTGCCTGCTCAGCTCTGAGCCCCGCAGAACCCACCTGGAGAGGCCTTCCCTCTCGAGCGCCCGGTTGTTTGTGCAAAGCGTCTGACCAAGCAGTGGCAGCAGGGCGCCGGCGTTATTCCCACTCGGGGCTGCGAGGCTGGAGGCAGACCTGGCCGGGCAGAGGGGCCGGGGAGCCTGCTCCCAGCCCGCAGAGGTAATGGAGTCCTGTCTGCGGAAGGCGGGCACCCCCCCCCCGTTTCCAGTTACTGTAATCCATGCAATTACAGAGCACATGCATGATGGAGGTAAGAGGAGACCCGGCCGTCTGCATTGCCCAAATCCTGCCTCTCTGGAGGTTACACGCTCAGCTGTGAATCCCAGCGCCCAGGGGTCTCCAGGCTGAAGTCCGAGCATCAGAG
>NW_005871958.1:170493-172839 GCF_000147115.1 Myotis lucifugus
GCAGACACGTGTGTGCACATGGACACGTATGTGCAGGGATTCACGTCATGCGTATCAGGACTGAACGGAAGCAGCGCAGGGGGGTGACTCAGAATAAGGCGTTTCCTACGTAGTCTGTGCACCGGCCACTCCCACCCAAGTGACAAAATGGCCTAAAGGGTGAGGTATCACTTAGGCCAAACGGGGTGCAGGATGGCAGGGACCGGAACGTTCTCCACGGGTCCCAGACCCTGGCCTCCGAAGTGAAATGAAACGCGGCCTCGCCAGAAAGGATCCACTGTGTCCGTAATGAACGGAACGTATTCCCCCTTTTCCCTTTATTCCAGAAGAAAATAAGTTATTGATTTCAACCACCAAGATAACTATTTGCATAGCAGAGTTGATTATGTGCTGTAACTGGTCCAGATGGAATTAATTTGCTGGAAATACCTTAGATCATTTTCTTAAACAGGGAAAGATTTCGGATCCAGGCATCTTTCTCCTCCGTGAGCACAGCCCCGACCTCATCCCAACGGGCTGGGGGAGACGCGCCGAGCCCCGGGCCTGCGTGCTCAGGAATGAATTGCTCCTAAAACCGGGGAATGGGGTGCGTTTGGACGCCTTGGGGAAGACACGGGGGCAGGTGTCTCTTCTGCAGCGGACGCCTCACCCCTTCGGAGGCCGTTTCCCAGGCCTTGTCGTCCCCGCCTGGCCGCCTCTCTGTCCCCTGCAGAGCGAGGAGCTCTTTGCAGCTCCCCCTGGGCCTCCGGGGCAGGCGTGTGGCCTTCGGTCTGGAGGCTCCGTGGTCCCCGTCTCTGCCCGAGCTGCGCACCCCGCAGCGGTGACACTGTCCCCGGGCTGAGGGCACCGGGCTCAGGGCTCAGGGCAGCGGTAACATCCCCGCTCCTGAACCAGCTGGGGAGCAGATAGGACACGATGCTGCGGTTTGAGAAAACGGGGCGTCGTGCACGCATGTGCTTACGATGCTGTTTATTGGGGCGAAAGGCTTCATGCGGCTCAGAGGTGTGAAGGCGGAAAGGTGGCCAGAGGGCGTCTTGGTTTTGACGGGGCGCGTTGTGTGGTCGCTGTAAGCGGGGGTAACAGTGCATTTATGTGTATTTAAGTTACAGGCTCAGAGGCCTCCATTGAACTTACTTGTATGAAAAGGTCTGGTGTTTCCCAAGAGGGACCCGCCCAGAGGAAGAAACCTGCTCAGAAGTCGTCCGTCTGCAGAGGAGGAGCCGGCCGGGCGGCGGGCGTCCTGGCCCCAAGATCAAGGTCTGGCTCCTGGGAATTTGCCTCCCAACAGCCCGGGATAGCCTGGGACGCGCCCTCTCGCTGCTCTGCACCCGGACAATCGATCGATTTTGTAGACTTGGGAGTCTAACTTCGGTTTTGCCGAACGGGAGACTCCGTGGAGGCCTGTCCCCGAGCCGCCGAGCGCAGCCAGCATTCCGGTCCCAGAGCAGAGGGCGGACCCGGGGCGCGGGAGCCTCGGGAGGGTCCCCAGTGATCCAGCAGCGAGGGGTCCACACCCCACACCCGGGGCCAGAGTGGGCAGGTCTGCCTGGTCCTGGGCTCACCCTGCGGGTGCCCATTGCATTCCCTCCGGGCACGTCTCCCAACGGAGGCAGGAGCGAGTGCTGAGTGGGGTGAATCAGGCATTTCCCCAAGTGACAGGCCTGTGGCGGACGCTCGAGCAAGCTGTGTGTCTTACCAGGTCCTCCGGGCCTGGTCCCGGGCTGGGCGGCTCTGTGGGCAGGAGCATCATTTACTTGCTCTCTGACTGGGGAGGAGCCGTGAGAATCTGCATCACTTCCCAGGCCTCTGTACACACTGCCGGCAGCCTGGACCCTCGGAGAATAGAAAGAAAAAGAGAGAGAGGAGAAAGAGGGGGGGGAGAGAGGGAGAGGAGAGAGAGAGGAGAGAGAGAGGGGACTTAATAGAAAGAGATCTTTGTATTAAAAAACCATGAACACAACCGCATTCACTCAACCTTAGACGTGCTGAGATGGCTTCGCGCGGCGATACGTTCAGATGGGAGCGTGTTGTTAATATAAACGGCAGACAAGACACTATTAAACGAACACAATTTAAAGCTGAGCGGGCCCGGGGCGGGGGCAGTGTGTGCGCATCCGGGGCCCTCGAGCAGGTCCCAGAACTGTTAGCATTTTGGTGGGTTTGTCCTTCGCTCGAGCGGTGACACCGGGAAGGTCAGAGGCTTCGCTCATTTGTACGTGAACGAACGTGAACGTAGGAGGCGGCCCCCACGCGGGGTTTCCAGCCTGATTGTCACCGCCGGCGTCAGACCCCGGAGAGGCCGCGCAGGCAGGGGCTCCGCGTCACGGGGCCGCGCGGCCACCGCTC
>NW_005871959.1:0-78045 GCF_000147115.1 Myotis lucifugus
TCGCCTAAGACCATAGGAAAACACATATATAATTACATATTGTTTTTGTGATTAATCACTATGCTTTAATTAGGTTCAATTTGTAACAATGAAATTGGGGGTCACCACATGAGGAACTGTACTAAAGGGTCTCGGCATTAGGAAGGTTGAGAACCACTGGTTTAGAGTGAGAGCGCTGAAAAGCAGGCCATTGCCCTTTGACCCCCGGGGCACCTGCCTGCAGGATGACGCACCGCTCTGCATGGACTGCGGGAGCGCCACTGGTGCTGACTTTGGAGATATAAACACTTTAACAAATAGGCACATTTGCAAATAAGGAATTGTGAGTAATGAAGTTTTATTGGCACTTAGAACTTAGTGCATGTGGCGGCTTTTTATTTTTATTTATTGATTTCAGAGAGGAAGGGAGAAGGAGAGAGATAGAAACATCAATGATGAGAGAGAATCATAGATTGGCTGCCTCCTGCATGCCCCACACTGGAGATCAAGTCCACAACCTGGACACGTGCTCTGACCAGGAATCGAACTGTGACTTCCTGGTTCATAGGTTGATGCTCAACCACTGAGCCAGGTGGCTGGGCCATGTGGTGGTCTTTAATCATAGCCCCAGAGACCTGGCACTTGTCCCATTGAGAGGAAAGACTCTGGTGTTGTGAGTTCAATGCCAACTGGACACGTTAAAGGGAGAATGAGAGAGAGGAGGGAGGTGGAGGGAGAGGGGGCTGGAGCAGAGGCAGAGAGTGAAAAATGACTAATAAAATCGGGAAGGAAGGTTGGTGACCGTCCATGTGAGCAGGTCCTGGTGTCTGCGGACGGGCACTCATGGACATCAGAGGCAGGCGACAGGTGCCCACCCTCCCTGAGGATCGCATCCAAGGCATGGCTTGCAGGCCGCTGAGAGTGACAGCCCTGGTCATAGGAAACACCCGCGTCTCAAAAGGGCCAGAAAAAGGATGGACAATTGTGAATTTTTAATAAATGCGCTAAGAAAAGGGAGGCCAGGGAACCCTGGGAACAATGTCAAACTCTCTTGGCACACTTGGTCTTTCCAGCAGGAAGTCCAGGTGGGCTGCGTCCCCCCAGGGGCAGAGTGCTGGCTGCTAGAGCCACGATCCATCGCTCAGTGTAGGGGTTTGGACAGAGTCACTCACGCCAAGTTTTCACAGTTCTCGGTGTCAGGGGGCAGAGAAAAGCCAGCCCTCTGGGTCCTGCCTGAACCCTTGACCCACAGAGTCGATGAGCACAGAGAAGTCTGGGGGGCGTTCAGGGCGTAGCCGTAGTAACTGGAACGTGGCAGTGAACCTCCTCTGGGGGAGCAGCCCTGGCCCCTGCCTCTGGCCAGAGTACAGACCAGGCAGCTGCAGCCTGGGACGGGTTGCTCGTTCCAGCCTCAGAGTCCCGGGGTGACCGACACTCAGCGGTTGGCTCTAGCGTCCACGCGGGCAGAGCGCCACTATTTGGCTTGGCATCCTGCTCGGAGATTAGAGCCGGGATCATGTCAGGTGGGAGGTCAGGGCGGAGTGGAAAAAGCAAGGCAGCAGCCAGCAGTGCTCTGCTCACTGTGCCAGGAAAAACGGGGTCAGCAAGTAAACAGTCTCCAGGGGGACTGCAGTGAGCAACCCCACAGCGGGGGAGGGCCCGGGGGATGTCCGGGTTGAGAAGTTACCAGGTCAGGGGCCTCAGAGAGCACGGACCCAGCGTTCAGCATCAGAACCGCTAACACAGGGCGAGGCCCAGGGGTGGGACGGATGTGGTCCCTATGGTTGAAGAAATGCCCTTGGAGCTTCCTATCTTATTTAAAAAATGTATACTCCATATTGCATCTGCGATGCTTTCACCAATAAAGATATATTTTAAAAATAAAGATACGTAAATAGTTTAAAAAATACAAAAAAACATTTTTCTCAAAAAAGTTGTACTCCATACTCCCCAATAGGTATTTTATATAAAAAATGCTTCCGTTCCCCCAATTTGAATCAAATTGATGATTCAGAGGCTGCATCATGCTCTTCCTGTGGTTTTTTACCTCTTCCTGGACACTCGACTTAGACCCGTGGTTGGCAAACCGAGGCTCTCGAGCCACATGCGGCTCTTTGGCCCTTTCAGTGTGGCTCTTCCTAAGCCTTAGGAGTACCCTAATTAAGTTAATAACAATGTACCTACCTATATAGTTTAAGTTTAAAAAATTTGGCTCTCAAAAGAAATTTCAATCGTTGTACTGTTGATATTTGGCTCTGTTGACTAATGAGTTTGCCGACCACTGACTCAGACCGATACTCTGGATAAAACAAGGAGCAGGTAATGCCGAATACATTGGACCTGGTACTGCAGAGAATTTTAGGCATCCCTTCCGATTACCATAGGGTAGATTGCCAATTATTGCATAAACATTCATGAGAAGAGACCCAAGTTCTACCTCGCCTGGGCTGTGACTCATCTGGCAACATACTGATCGAGGGGTGAAGTAGGAGGAATCTGCAGGGAGCGTGGAAGACATGGACAGCATCCTCCTCAGGGTTGCTAGACTCCAGTTACCTGTGGTGGTGGTGGCGATGGAGGGCGTCTCACAGCAGGGGTCAATGAATCACATGGCAACACCAATGAGTTTGGCCATTTATTGATGCCATACCACGGCAGGCTATGAGTACAGTCTGGTTTTAAATACTGAGGCGCCCAGCAGGCGCCCCTTGAGGCTGGGCCTGGCAAAGCAGCACAGGGATGCAGGCAGGCGATGGCTTGGGCCATGTACATCACACAACCATTCTGGAGGGCAAGGATCGGTAGGCTTGTGCTTCCCAACCATGTTTTTAAAAAATTATATAACTTAAAATAATAATAGAAATACGAATAATATCAATATCTGAATTAGCAGTACAAAAACCAGGAGTAGCATCAACTATGTTGCTAAGTTGTAGCACCAGGCAGTTCACGTCATGTGGACTCTCTCAAGAGTGAACCACTGTGCACCGGGTATCAGACACACTGCCCAGGACTCCCCCTTCGGTCAGTAGGGAGAAGAGCTGAGACCGGCCATCTCTGGGGTAGTGACGTGCAGCTTTCAGAGTTTACAGGTCTGGAGCCAATTGATGGGGAAATTATGACCTGAAAGAATATAAATCCCTCAAACTGTGTTTCAGAAACTTGATGAAGGTTATCAAAAACATTCACTCAACGTCTGAAAGCATCACCCTGGGATGACTGCCAATTGGGTGTCAGGAGAGAAGGTGGAGGTGCGCTCGCTCTTATTTAAGAAAACCCATCATGAAGTCTTTCCTACCAACAAGCAATTGTTTGTCTCACCAAGTTTCCCTATTGAGTCTCTTGCAGTGTTACTTTCTCACGGTGCTGAAGTATGTGTTGTGTTCAAGAATTAAATTAACCCATAACTTTTCCGAGAAGAGCTAACTCTGCCGCGGAGAAAGGCAATGTAAACCAGACTGGGTCTGAGGATCTTAATGGATTTGAGCACCAGGCCTGGTGGCGGCCCGCTCTGGTCACAGAAGGCGTGCGTCCAGGGTCTCCTGCTAGACTTCTCACTCACTTGTCCAAGTTGGGACGGAAGGAGGACATGGATGGAATAAACCAGCAATGCTGCTTTGTGTCGGCCCCTGTGAGCATCGAAGGAACGGCGCAGATACCATCTGTGTTCTTGCCTTCAGAGTCTCCCTGGTAACCCGAGGCCCCTCTCTTGTTGCAAGCACAGGGACCTGTCAAAACCCTGATGACCCAAAGCGGAGGGATTGTCAAGGCAACAACCATGTTTGATGACTCCAGTAGCATGTGGGGTCCAGATGGACAGATGCCACACAACTGGCTCACAACACAGCCCCCATATGGGAGGTGAATGTCTATGATGCGTGACTAGAAGCCATTATTTGAGAAACTGGAGAATGGCCTCCAGTGGAGCACCTGGCCAGGCCCTCCCTACAGTCCTGCCAGCGTCGCCACCTGGGTCACAAATAACATTCTGTGTATTGGGAAGACCAGCCCCGTCAAGTTTGGTGAGGTCAGTAGGAAGCCAAGTTTGTTCCTGAGTTTTGTAAGACTGGTCATATCAGGTCTCTGATGACATGCATGACCTTAGGATAGTACAGTACCAGCTTAAGTCAATCTGGTTTACTCAATTAACCCCCCGGAGAGCCTACACGACTCAGGGACAGTCTTCGAGAATTGTCTCATCAGAGAAAAAGCACCTTCTCCTCTACTCACGTCACTAACAATTTAAGCACCTTCTCTCGAAAACTGTTATTTCACCAGAGATTGTCACCGGCCAGCAATGCTTATATTTGAAGACAGAGAGTACAAGACTGTAATTATTATTTAGACATCAGTTTCCTGGCTTTAGGTAAACATGTCTACTTGCCTCCTGTTTCTGGTCTATCTTGAATTTCATCCCAACCCCAGTGTTTTGTGTTCCACAGAAATTTATCAGAATAACATACATTGATGGCTTGAAAAAAAAAAGCACACAGTATAAAAATGTTTAAGTTTCTGGTATCCAAGTAATAGAACTGGCATTGGCCAGCAACACCACTACACATCGAACAGAAGATGTGGACTTGCCCGTGTCTATATCTATTTACATGTTTCTGTGAGTTCTGCCACCATCTAGATATTAGCACCATTTTGCAGTAGCACCATCTGCTGAACGGATAGATAATTCAAGATCTGGGACGCTGTGTTCCATGATGAAGATGAACTGTACCTGTGACTGAAAAATGCTGCCCATCGCATGAAGGCCACCCTCCTGCCTTCCCTCTGTCAGGAGCTGAGGGCTTTTTCCCCTCGAGGCCCCACACGCACCCACTCACCCGCCCTCTCCCTCTGGGTTCAGTTCATGAAAATGCCTCCCCTTAGAAGCCAGGAATTCGCCTTGAATTTGAGACCACGGCCTACTTCGGCTCCTGTTGGGTGGTGGGAACATCCAGGATAAGACTTCTCTCATTTCGGTTTTTGGACTCCCCTTGACATGCCTGTGTCCCCCAAAGAAAAAGACCCTCCGAAGTAAGCACTGGGAAGTAGGTCATCCTTACCTCACTTTTGAGAAGGGCTTTTTTTTTTCCCTCTAGACTAGAAATTTGTACTAAGTTCTTATATTTAATACAACTTATCTGATTCTTTGAGATATTTTAACCTGGAGCTCCATTTTCCCACCTGGAATGGGGGAGGGGGGAGGCCATGGACTAGGTTGGAGCAGTTGTGTGTGAACCCAGCGAAGAAAAGAAGAAAAGATGTTCGACCTGAGCTGATGTCTCAGGCAGGGGATGTGCCGGAGGGGGAATTAGACAGGAAGACACATTTGCTCATAGTGAGGAAAGGAAATTCCCAAGGCAAGTGGGAAGAATAAAGGCCCAAGTTCCCTTTCCTCTATGGCTGACCCTTGAACAATGCTGGCGTCGGGGTGCCAAACCCCGGGCAGTCGAAAATCCTCATGTAACTTTTGCCTCCCCTGAATGTAATTTCCCCTTGTATCCAAGGAGTATTTCAGGGCCCAACCCCCACTCCTCGCCACACAGATACCAAAACTCATGGATGCTCAAGTCCCCTACATAAAACGGCAGAGCTCAATGCATCCAGTCTGCCCTCCCCACCCACAGACGCCCACTGCAGATGGAAACAGCTCAGATCTTAATTGAAAAAAACTCTGTATCTAAGTGGACCCACACAGTCCAAAGCCATGTTGTGCAAGGGTCAACTGTACCAGCACGAAATTAATTTCTGTTCAGGTCAGAAACACACATCAACTGCTCCAGCCTGGCCTTCTGTGTAACCTAAATGCTGTAGCATCACTAAACCCTCCAGTCCCCACCTGCTCCCTCTTGTTCTAGTGTCTCTAGGCGGGCGTGGGGGTCTGACCAGCTCAGAGAGGGGGTCTCCAGGGGTTAGGGACAGACCGAGGGTGGAGGGGCACTCTCTCCTCCTCTCTACCTGAAAACTGGGTGAAGAAAGGGGCGCTCTGCCTAGATGAACTAAGGGAATGTTCTTAAAAGCTCTCCCGTGATGTTTTAAACAACAGCTGCCCCAGCAGAGAGGGGTGGTGGGGGCAAGATGATTCTACCAAGATCCACTAACAAGATTCTTTGTTCCCTGGATCAGTGTGGCTCTGTTTCCTGGTCCTTTGAGGTAGTCTGGGAAAAACCTGGCCTCTTTGTTTTTCTCTTTGAGGGATGAAAAAGAGGCATCGTTTCACAGACTTGCTTAACCTGGCACCTGTCCCAGGAGCTGAGCCAGGAGCGGCCTAATTCTCCCGGGTGTCCCCCTGCTGATCAGGGAGCGGCCAGTGTTCAGGGCCCAGCCCTCCTGCGAAGGGGCATTGTGTGGTGAGTGGGACACAGCAGATTTTGTTTTGTTATGGCGCAAAGTTGGACCTGAAGTGCACAGAGGAACACCTCCTGGAGTGGTTCCTAAGGTTAGCAGAGGGCACGGTCAGCAGGCTGCGGCGGGCGATGGTGGCGGCTCCCTCCTGGACTTAGAGCGCTTTGGGGTTCTGGAGCAACTGTGGCTTCCTTGGCCTTCGGGCGGGGACCCCGTGTGCCGGGGCGCAGGAGAGGCAGCACTGAGCCCGCACGGTGGGCACAGAACACTTCTTCATGGCTCTCAGTGTCTGGCAGAAACCCGCTGACAAGTTGTCCTTGGTGCACAGCACATCTGCGGAGGGAGAAAAACATTCAGGAAGTACTGACAGTTATCCTTGTCAGTGAATGAGCACAACTGCTGTTCATTCATACGTGAACCCAGAAAGGTTCCTTAACAACCTAAAATAATAAAAGGGTAATATGCCAATTAGACTGAACGTCATTCTGGACATCCTTCCCGATGAAGCCGGGGCCAGAGGGGAGCGAGCCCGGGTCCCAGGTGCCTGCGGGTGGCTGGAAGGAAGCAGCCAGGGTCCCGGGTGCCGGAGGGAAGCCGGTGCCGGCAGCCAGGGGAAGGAAGGCCTACTCTTGCACGAATTTTCGTGCGTGCACCGGGCCTCTAGTTCATCATAATAGTGGACATCCACTGGCTATGTGTCAGGCGTTGTGTGAAGTATCTGTGTTAAATGGAATCATCAGTTGTAAGCCTTCACCCCTGTAGAGTGTTAAACACTCCCACCCTTGCCGGGGTGCCAGGTGGGTGATAAGTAAATACACCTCTGCTTCTTCACTGTGGGGTCAGCTCTCGGACTTGCTTTGGGCAATGGGACGCCAGGAGACATGATCCCGGTGGGGCCTTGGGATGTGGGGAGGGGTGGCCCTGCCCTGATGGGCGTTGGCCTTCACCATGAGGACGTGGCTCCTGCAGGCACTGAGCCAAGGTGGATGAGAGACTTACGAAGCCGGCCTCAACCCTACCTACAGCTTGCGGCCAAGGCCAAGGAAGGCCTGGCTCGATCAGCTGCACTTTGGCTGACCTGTGGAGGCTGAACAAAAAGTACATGAGTGTAGTTTTAAGGCCCTGAGTGCAGAGCTGTTTTGCTACACAGCATTGCTATGCAACAGCTGAATGCAGTGTGTTATGGGCGCCGCTTCATTCCCTCTTCACAGCAGTGCTGCCAGGTCAGTACAGTGATTCTTTCTGCTTTGCAAATGCGAGATGTAAGACCTCCAGGGGTGAAGAACCGGCACAATGTCATCCGGCTGACAAGCGGCACAGCCGGATCTGGACACAGGCTGCACTGACCCTACGGCTCTTGCTTTTAGTAGTCATGCCACTCAGAGCACCCGGCAACCACCCGGGCAACCAACTAACCAATGCTCTCTGAGCATCGCTCAGCAGTGAGCACTGTGGTCCCTGCCTCCAGAACTGCACATGGAGATGAAGGCATCAGATACACAGATAATGCCCATGACAAGTGTATAATTCGTCACCTGGGTTCTAACCCCTGTTCCCTTCTAACTAGCTCTGGGCAAGAAGCTCCTTAATATGGCGTGTGTGTGTGTGTGTGTGTGTGTGTGTGTGTGTGTGTTGCTTCCCTCAAACACAAAGCAGCGAATTTGACTAGATTTCTCAGGAGCTACCACCACACACTCTATAGCTGAGACTCAGACTGCCTGGCCCACAGACTCCAGGTCTGAAAGGAATTAATTAAGGTCCAAGTCACAGATTTTGCTTCTAGAAAGTGAAATTGTTTCAAAATTGGCTTGAGTGCCTCTGTGAGCTCTGGGTGTCTGTCTTTCTCCTTCACAGAAAAAACTTGAACAGTCCTGGAGAAAAGCTTCTTCACACACAGGCTTCTGTCCTTTGTGAATAGAACTGTAGATAGAAGCAGAAATTCAGAAAATACCCTCGTTACTCTAAACCTGTAACAATATTTTTGCCTCTTTCTGCTTTCCCACCTTGAGGTCATAAAGGCAAAATAATTCTTTTTCTCTCTTCAGGACACATCATTCCCCCCACGATGCCTTGCTTTTTGTTTGTTTATTTTTTGTGGAGAAATCAACAGCTTCTGTTATCTCTCAAATTCCATTTTGCGAGCAGATTTTAAGTGCCCTTGACAATAGGTAACCTGTAATGCTCCTGGAAGCCCACACCTCTTCCTTGCTCACTCTTTTCTTCTTCAGGCCTCTTCTTACACCCGTCATGGCAACCCGTCTCTCCTAAAACCCCCCAGGAACTTCAGTGCATGCGCTGGCATCTGAGGACAAGCACATGTTTCGGCCAAGTATCCCTATTGTGGAAGGAAATGTGAGCTTCCTGTCTCCCATGCCCTCCCCCCGCACCCCCAGCAGCCCACGTTCTCCATGGGGCCTGGGCCATGTGTCACATGGGCTGCTGTGCAGGACAAGGGAAGGGTTCCTTCCCAGGCTTCTGGTTTGGGAACTGGGCTCGGCGTGGAGCCTGGGTGGACGGAGCAGGTGCATTGCTGGTAGCTCTTTGCTCCACATTCCTTTTGCCATGAGTATGTGAGTGCCCTGGGGCTACGTCCAGAGAGGAAGACAGAGGGGGGTGAAATCTCCGCTTACACCCCTCTCTCCACAGAGCTTCTTGTGGCCATCGTGGATCACACAGACCTCTGCTATCCCAGTCTCTGAAGTGGTGTCATTACCGTATCGTTTGCTCAAATGTGGCGCTACGCTCTAACTTGGACTGTTCTGTTCATATGGGTAAGCCTTTTCTCTAAGGGCTAAAGTGTGATCTCTCTCAAGGGTGTCTTCCATTACAAAAAGGGCCTCCTAGAGACCCCCAAATTTTAACCCTGTTGTGGGTTGACTTGTGTCTTCCAAAGATGAAATCCTTATCATTGGTAACTGTGAATATGACCTTATTTGGGAATATTTATTTTACTTTAAATGTTTTTATTGATTTTTAGAGAGAGAGGAAGGGAGAGAGATAGAGAGATAGAAACATCGATGAGAGAGAAACATCATTGATTGGCTGCTTTCTGCACTCCCCCCTATTAGGGATCAAGCCTGAAACCTGGGCATGTGTCCCGACTGGGAACCAAACTGATGACCTCTTGGTTCATGGGTCGACACTCAACCACTGAACCACACTGGCCTGGCCTTTTATTTCCTTTTTGACTTAAAAAATTATTTTTAATTATAGCCGACATACAATGTTCTATTAATTTTAGGTGTACAACACAGTGAGTCAACATTTATATGCCTTACAAAGTGCTCCCCTCAATAAGTCTAGTACCCACCTGTCATCGTATGTAGTTATTATGGTAATACTGACCACTGCATCCCTGTGACTTATTTTATAACGGGCAGTTTCTATTTCTTAATCCCCTTCCCCTTTTCCTGCTCAAACCCCTCCCCTCTGGCAACCATCAGCGTGTTCTTTGTATCTATGAGTTTGTTTCTGTTTCATTTTGTTGGATCATCTGTGTTGTTTTTTTAGATTCCACATATACATAAAATCATATGGTGTTTGTCTTGCTCTATCCAACTTATTTCACTTAACGTAATTCTCTGCAGTTCCATCCAGGGTTTCACAAATGGTCCTCAAGAGCCCTGGACACATGCTGAGTCCTGGGAGCCCCCTGTTTGAGAGCAGGGGGCTGGAAGGAAGAGTGGAGGACCGTGGTGGCCTATATTGGCCCCTATGGGCCAGCCTATGTTTAGCAGCTCATTTAGGCAATGGCTATGAGCCCAACATCATGACATGGCTGAATTGCATCTGTTCTCATTATTATTGTAAAACAATGAGGCTCGTTGTATTCATCAGCCAACTGGATCCCAGCCGAATCATACACAATGCTTATAACTAGGGGTAACTTGGAGAGGAGATCCCCATTTGCCTCTGCCTGTTCAACAGAAAGCATACTTGGAAATTTAAAGGGACAGTTACTAGTATAAGCACGTTTCCTTGCTGTCAGCTGTGTACAGATTGAAAGGATAATAGTTTGCCCACAAAAGAAAGTTGAAAATCAATTTCAACGTTGTTGACAAATACAGTTTCTGTAAGACGTTGGGTTCTTGAAGCAAGGGATTGTCCTACTTATTCTGTACCCTTGGTTTTTAACACTTGCCTCAGACATAGGCCATTATCAACACTATTTGATGAATGAATTACTACACGAAATCCTATTCATCAAGAATATTCTCCAATAGGAAGTTTGCTGGCTCAGATGTTCATTTGTATTAACATTGGGTCTAAGTACTGTCCCTGTTACTTTCCTCATTATTTTTCTTGCTCTCTCTACCCCTCACTCCCAAAATTAAAACAAAAAATACCCAGGAATAGGATGCATAAGATTTTTTTCTTTGGTTTTTAATAATTATAAATGTAATGCATAGAATATAGGCAATACTCAGTAAATACTTCTGAATGAAATTTCTGATGTTTTATTTCTTAGCCCAGATACATGAAAAGGGTTTTTAGAGTCCCTACTACAGAAATGGTCATTTTGATTTAGATTTGAATTCATTAACAAGTTAGATGGCACCCAAAAAAAGTGCAAAGGCCTGGAGGAGAACAAACTTTACATGAACTCATGCCCGATCTTACAAGATGGACACAGGGGGTATATTTACTGTGATGGCTGACAAGGATCTAGGCATTGAATGACTTAGTTTCAATGCATATCAGAGGGCACAGCAGACAGGGTGGGTGGGTGGCTTTTCAATTGAGAAATTTCTTACAGCTGCTCTTTCATATGTTTCCCCATGAGTAAGCGTGGCTCTGCTTTCAAGAGAAGCTAATAATTAACTCCATGCCCTGGTAATTGTTGGCGAATGGAATTCATTATTCCCACCCATTGCCAGCCAACTGTTAGTTACCATCTCTTCAGTGTTTGAATTCAAGATAAAACTACCAGGGATGCATTTAACCCAGTTTTGACTATTGAAGATTATATTATTCAGCAGTAAGGCAGTTAAAGAGAATCTACATATAATTTTAAAATAACTGATAATACTAGGCATGTTCAACCAAGACTGTGTTGCTTCTTCAATTAGATAAAGTCAAAGCAACATAGAAGGATTCCATTGCCTCAACATCTGATTTTTAAATTAAGTTTATTGGGGTGAAATTGGTTAATAATAACATCCTATAAGTTTCAGGTGTGTACCTTTATAATATGACATCTGTGTACTCTGTTGTGTGCCCAACACCCAAAGTCGTCTCCTTTTATCACCATATATATCCTCCCCGACTGCCCTTCACTTCTTTTTTTTTTAAAATATATTTTATTGATTTTCTACAGAGAGGAAGGGAGAGGGATAGAGAGTTAGAAACATCGATGAGAGAGAAACATCGATCAGCTGCCTCCTGCACACTCCCTACTGGAGATGTGCCTGCAACCAAGGTACATGCCCTTGACCGGAATCGAACCCGGGACCCTTCAGTCCGCAGGCCGACGCTCTATCCACTGAGCCAAACCGGTTAGGGCCCTTCACTTCTGATAAATATCATTCTGTTGTCTGTATCTATGAGCTTTTTCCTTTTTCATTTGTTGGTTTGTTGCTTTTTAAAATACCCTACATATGAGTGAAATCACTCAGGTCTTGTCATTTTCCACTTGACTTATTTCACTTAGCATAGTCTTCTCAATATCCACCCATGTTGTGGAAAATGGAAATATTTCATCATTTTTTGGCTGAGTTCCATTCCATTGTATACATGCACCTAGTATTATCAGTTATCATTTTTTAAATCCATTCATCTGTCAAAAGCTACTTAGGTTGTTTGCTCCATGGCTTGGCTATTGTAAATAATGCTGCAACGAACATAGGGGTACCTGTATCTTTACAATTTGTTTTTCTGGTAGATAACCAGAAGAGGAATTGCTGGGTCATATGGTAGCCCTGTTCTTAATTATTTTGAGAAACCTCCATACACTTTTCCATAGTGGCTGTGCCAATTTACACTCCCACCAGTTGCGTATGAGAGTTCCATTTTCTCCACATCCTTTCCAACACTTACTTCTTGTCTTTTGGATAATAGCCATTCTAACAAATATGAAGTAGTATCTCATTGTCGTTTATGATGTTCATTTCCCTTATAGCCAGTGATGTTTAGCATCTTTTTTATATATCTGTTGGCCATCAATGTGTCTTCCTTGGGTAAGTGTCTATTTGGGTCCTCTGTCCCTTTTAAAATCAGATGGTTTGTTTCTGTGGTTGCTGAGTGTATGAGTTCTTTATGGATTTTGGATATGTTAATCTAGCCCAGTGGTCTTAGGTAGTGCAGGAATAGACTCTGAGTGCAAGTTTGTGTCAAGGGATTCATTAAGAAAGCGCTCCCAGGGAAGATCACTAAGGGAGTCAGAAAGGAAGGAAGGGAGGAAGACAGGAAGGGAGGAAGCACCGCCAGCTGCCATCTCCGGCACAGTCCTCGCTTCAGCCTGGTCCCACCGGGAGCTCCAGGATGCAAGTTCTGTCTCAGTCCAGCTCCTGAAGCCAGTGAGCTGCACTGTCACACCCCCACACTCTTCAGCCATTGGCCACAGGCTACCCCAGGGGAAGTGAATTTGCAGGCACTTAAGGCTTTCTAGGCGGAGAGAGAAAGCTGCTGGAGTGTGTGACAGACAACTGAGACAGAGCTTCCACCCTGGAGCTCCCCCAGGGGACTAGGCTGAAGTGAGGAGTGGGCCGGTGATGGCAGCCTGGTCGGGCTTCCTTTCTGTCTTGCTTCCCGCACTCACCGAATGGTCCTTCCCAAGAGTGTTGTCTTAATGCATCCCTTGCACACAGATCTGCATCTCAGTCAGTTCCTGTGGAACCTAAGGCAGGGTGCTGGAATGACAGAGGCCATGCAGTACACGACTGGGGTTCTGAGATGGTGGGAGCATCTCAGAAAAGTCTTTGAAGAAGGAGAAGTGATTCTCATCCATGTGGCATGACGGTATGAATGGGCTTTAGGTAAATGGATGAGACAATCCTTAAGGAATCAGAGTCACACCTCACCAAGTCAGACTGCTTCCTCCCAGCGATGCCGCTGGCCTTTCAGCAGTAAGTTCCCGGCTCAGTAAAGGGGACTGCAGCGACCCAGGAATCAAGTCATGCAGGACAACTTACCTGTGAGAAGCTCTCCCCCTGAGCAAAGCCCTCCACTCACCAGCACTCCTCCTGCAGGCCTGCTGGTTGCACTCTTGGAGTTCGGGAGGTCTGGGTTCATGGTCACACTGGCATTGGTCTTGACCTTCAGTTCTATTGTCCTCTGAGGAAACACAGTGGACAGTCCTCTTCTGGAAGCCACCCCCACAGGAAGCCGTGCACTGAAAGAGCGGGGCACATGGGAAATCAGAATTGTCCCCCGGACCCACCAGGGGAACTCAGCCGAGCGCCTCCAACCCACCGTGGTCCAGTAGAAAGCCTCAGGACCCGTTTTGGAGCCACAGTCATTAGTCAAAGGCACTAATAATGTGGAGATGTGAACTTAGGAGGAGTCCATATGACAGATTGTGTGGACTGAAGTGGGCTTAATTTACTATTGGGTTCTCAGTAGAATGTGTACAGAGGTTGAATTATGTGTAAAATAGGGAAAAAAAAGTCTATTTGGGCCCTGGTTTCTTGGCAACCCAGTTTCTTTGAACTAGCTTTGATCTGGGGCTGGAAATCAGATGTGAGGAAAGGGCACAGAGCTACAAAGAAAGCTGAGAGCAGGATAGAAAGAGAGGTGGGAGAGGAAAACCACAGTGGATGGAGAAAGGATGTGGAATGGACCCAGCTGGACCACGTGTGGTCTCAAGCCATGCCTCCATGGTAAGGCCATGAGGTGGCCACCGGCAGGCAGAAGGGAGGTTTGCTGGCCTGGAAAAGCAGCTTAGACAAGATGATTCCTGGGCATGTAAGAAAATGTCTGAGTTTACCATATATATGCTTTTAAAATTCTGGGTGCCTATCCGAAAAACTTGTAAATACTTACTTGTAAAGATATATGTACCCCTATGTTTATTGCAAAATTATCTTTACAACAGCCAAGACATGGCATCAACCTAAGTGTCCTTCAACAGAGGACTGGATAAAGATGTGGTACATACTGCAATGGAACACTTCTCAGCCACGAAAAGATGAACTATCGCCATTTGCCATTTGCTTTCTTGTTGTCAATGATATACGAGACCCGGTGGGACCTGCCCATTGACTAACCCAGGGCAATGGCGGGTATTAGCCAATTGAGGGGAGAGCTTTGACCCATTCCTGGGATACAAGAGCCAGTAGACTTCTCTCTTCCTGCCTCTGGACAAACTGCCCTAAGAGGCAGCAGTGCATAGGGCTTTTATAAGGCCTTTTGAGGATGGGCGATCAACTGGTCCAGACCCCGGGCCAGGTCAGGCTGGGAGTGCACCAGCTCGTATCCAATTCCCCCGTTCCCTGTTTCCTTCCTTTTTCCTATCACATCTGCTTCCCGGGCATTGTATTTCCTAATAAAGTGATTAATTTTGCCTCAAGGCTTTATTTTCTAGAGAATCCAGGATAAGACAAGTCAGAGTGACCACTGAATCTGTCTATGGAAGAATTTTATTTAATTTACAGTATCACTGATAGTTTTATTTATACAATAAAACAACTTTGAATAAGAAATCCTTTCCTTCTTTCCAGTTTAATTCTTTTCCTTGTCTCTCCATCCAACTGGCTGCCACCTGGCAAACTGATCGGCAGAGGACAAGAGGCCTGGAGCTCGTTAGGCTAAGCCTCAAGCTCCAGGCACATGCGAGTCCCATTTGCTCTAAGAAAAGCCAGAGCATCAGAGACGTTCAGGCCAGAAGTGCCTTTCCTTAGGGTTCGTGCCTCTGGAAAGTTTGGTATTTGATCTTTATCTTTTGAAAGTCTTTGATCTGTTCCTCTTCTGAACTCAGGACAGCAAACATTGACCACCATGTCAGCTCTGGGTCAACCTTAGCAGACTTAGAGGTATATTAGCAGAAGGATACTAGCTCTAAAACATATAGAGACACACTGTAAGTCAGTGGACACACTGAACATTTACAATGAATATATGTTCTTTTGAAACTAAAGGAAACCAATGCTTTTTTTAGAGTAAAGATACGAAGAGAACACAACTGACTTACCAGGTCCCAGTTCCCCGTGGCCCAGTGACAACAGGGGTGCTGGTTGCAGGGGGCAGTGGACACCGGCCGTTGTGCCCAATCACAGAGGCCTCTCGGACAGGCCACACCTCTCTCCTGCACTCCGCCTCCACAGGACCTGGAGCACTAATATACAACAGGGACAGGTTAGGTATAAGCATAACCAATGGACACAAGACACTGGGGGGTAGGGGAGGCCGAGGGAAGGTCAAGGGGGAAAAAAAAGAAGACATATGTACTATTCTTTGTAATATTTTAAGCAATAAAACAAAATTAAAACAAACAAACAAACAGAAAAAGAGAAAATCACACGGAGGCGTCTGCAGTGAGAAGGGAAGAACTTTCTATGGTCACTTTTGTCGTGTGCAGTATTACTTAGAATATTAGCATCTGTACTGGAATCTGAGCCTCTGTTACAAGTTCCTTACGACCACTCAGTCCCTTCAAATAACAGTGGGGAAACCAAATGAGAGAGAAGGAAGGACACAAAGGAAATTCTGAGGATAAGAGGAGGAGAAAAAAGCAGATGCCAAATAGCTCCATGTCAAATATGTCAACAGAAGGAATTTTGGTTAAAATACGAAATGAGTCATTCCAGAATGGATGTTGTTATCTGTGTTTTGCCTTCTGGCCCCAGGGTCTAGAAACGGGAATGTGAAATGTAGACATTTTCATTATGATTAGCTGTGAGCACGCGCATTTGCAATACAAGTTTGTTCATCTCCTGTTAAAATGGGATTCAGCTTCTTTCCTACTGCATAAAGCTGTGAATTACATGTGTGTCTATTCTGAATAGGCAAGTTAGTAAGTTTGCTCAGGGTTCTCATGCACTGGCTGTAATGCTCACAAAATAAATCTGAAATGACAAGTTGGTTCCTCAAGGGACACAACTCTAAAAGGTGTCAGCTTTTTGCTCACTAAAATAATTTTACAAGACATATTGTCTCCTCTGCCTAAAAATTTTGGGAGGGAATTAAATAATTCACCAAGAATCTTTGAAAAGCACTTTGAGTACTTTGAAGAATCTTAATTATCATATGATAACAAAAAAAAACCACACAAAACAATGATGGGTGTCAACATCTTGCCCATATCATGTCAGGCACTATGTGTATGGTGGTACCATGGAAAATGCAAATTATATACAATTAGCCCTTTCTGCTCAATAAAAGAACCAATTTGTTGCTTCCACAATGTTCTAACTTTGAGAGTCAACATGGACTTTTCCCCATTTATTCACTCCATTTTTAACTCCATGAGGAGAGAGAGGAACCCCACATTTGTGATCCGTGTGTGTACCTACACATGGGCATAGAGATTCAGGACCACCTGGCCGTGTAATCTCCAGGTGAAAGGGATGAAGAAGATATAAACCAGTGGTTCTTGAGGTGTGGTCACCAGACCAGCAATGCAGCATCTTCTGAGTTGTTAGAAATGAAAAATTTCACGCCCCACCCCAGACTTCTGAGTTGGAAACTCTGGGGGTGGGGGTCTAGACATCCGTGTGGGAGCAAACCCTCCAGGTGACTCTGAAGCATGCTGAAGTCTGCCACCCACTGGAGCAGAGACGTTCCCACAGCTGCAAGCAGTCTGGGCTGGCTGACTCCACTGACATTCCCGTGTGGCATTAGACAGTGTGTGTGGACAGAGCAGCATCATGACGGCTCAGGAAAGCACCTAATATGTCTAGTCCCTCAACAGCTCCAAGGATGTATTCAACTGACTTTTGCATTTTCCATCTTCACTGCTCGGAGCCTAGGATGGAAGACTTACAACTTGGTGGTTTGCTCAGAACAGAGACATTTAGAAGGAGGGTGGTAGGAGGCCCTGGGAACAGGTGCATGATTGGGGCTCCCAGAAGCTACTGAGGAAGTATAAAGGATACATCTCTTTCATAACCAGAGAGCAGATATAACTGCTCATCTGTGATAACCTGCAAATGCCATTTCTCTGACAAGGCAATCTAAGCTCCTCTGTCAATTCCAGGACTCTGGAAGCCACCATCAGGCTCAGCATACACGAGGGCCTATACCCCGAGCATGGGAATAGCAGGTACTTCATGTTCTCCAGAGCTGGGCAGTGGAAGGACAAGAAAGAGGGGACAATTGTGGCTGCTGCCCCAGGAAACTCCAGGTGTTGGCCCAGAGGGTTAGAAATCAGCATGGCTGCTTGACCCAGTAGATAGCAAGTAGCTCTCTAGGGGAATCCATCCTCCATAGTTTGACCCAAACTCTATATCTTATAGTTGTGGTTCTCTACCTTCCCTTCCCTGGCACCCGGTAGGTTCACCCAAATATTCTTAATTTAACTCTTTTTCCTCAGTTCATTCTCTGCTCAGTGGCCACTGGGCTAAGGTCTACAGTAGAAAGAGTATAGGCCCTGGAGTCTGTCTTAGGCTTGAATTAATAGTCCATCAATTTATTTTCTAGTTGTGTGACCTCATGGAAGCTTCTTAACCTCTGAGTCTCAATGTCCTCACCAATAAAGTGGAATTCATAAGGCCTACTATTCTGGCTGCTGTGAGAATTAAACCAAATATTGTAGGCAAAATGCCTAGCTCACAGACACCCTCAAAACATGCTGGGTTCCTTTTTTCTTTTTCCTACCAGGCATGGATGTATTTGGGAGCAGCGTTTTTGTCTACTGAGGCATTTGCTATTGGCAATTAGATCATCATACCTCACCAAAGAATAGTAACCTTGTTTCCCTGTGTTGAAGTAGGACAAAGACCTAGCAGGGTCTGGGCCCTCACAAAACAGAGGACACGGACACACACACTTCTTTTTCTCTGTGCAATGATCTGGGCATTTGATGGAAAGGAGGAACTCTAAAATATACTGTGTAAAGGGTCTGTCCATTACCCCCAGCCCGAAGCAGAAGCCCAGGAGAGCCATGTGAGGCTCTGATCTAAATGGCTTTCATCACAATGGTCCATGTACGTGTCCCCAGCAGGGACCCCAAGTCCCCTGTGCATCCACTGGGACACTAGGTTCTAATAAAGGCACTGGTGTGTCACCGTGGGAACCATACAACATAGTTCACGGTGTGGACCCGGTGAGCCTCCCCGCACAGCATTGGGTCACTGAATGGCGGCCAGTCATTGGCACCAGACAGGTGTGGTCTTCCCTGAGCTCTAGACTCGCGCGGGGACACAGACAGTCACGTGGTCCGGCCATGTGGACGGTGCCCAAGGGGCTGTACCTGGCTCCAGGGCTCCACCTGCCACTCCTCGCAGGGCTCCGTGTTGCAGCTCATGCTCCGCGGGGGAGGGATGCCGGCCAGGAACTGGCAGTGAAACGGCCTCAGGCTGCGATGCTCCCTGTCCACGCACTGAGTCTCCCGGATCCGGAAGCCCCCGCTGCAGTTCCTGGAGCACTGTGTGGAGAGGATGCCAGGCCTTCAGTGCCCCGGGCCCCAGGAGGGCTCCCAGCACCCGACGGTCCGGGCTGCAGTCACCAGAGGGTTAGTTCTAGTTCACGACGCCCTGGGAGGCATCACCCACTTTATAGATAAGACAGCCGAGGCTCAGAGTGTTTCTGTGATTTGCCCCAAAGCTCCTGATGAGAGAAGAACTGGACTTCAGAGGGGACCGGGGCAGGGGAGATAGAGGCAGACCCTGGTGCTTCCCAGCCTTTCTCTGCCAGATACTGTGGATGAACAACCTGGGTTAACAATACGGCCCGTGGGCCTATGTCCTGAGTGCCTCCTTCCACCCTTCGCATTACCCACCAGCCACTGCTCTTCCTTTAGGTCTGGGCTTAAATGTCACCCCTCAGAGAAGCCTTCTTTGGATAGACTTATCCACAGGGACAGGAACTATGGAGTGACTTTTATTCATCGTGTCCATCCTTCCTAGTAGGCTCTCACTGCCATGAAGCTGGAGCCCTTCTCCCCTGGTCATCGCTGTGTCCTGAGCCCTTAGCACGGTGCCAGGCACAGCAGAGGTGGCCCACACAAACTTTAGGAATGAACAGATGAATTCCAAGCAAAGGGCAACCAGGGAGGGTCTCCGTGGGCTAGAGAGACCTGTGGTTCCCACAGGGAGGAGCACATCTTTCTTTGTCCTCTTACTCCTTCCATCACTTATTCCATTGCACTCTTGGCTGAGACAATGCAAGTGTGTCCATAGCTGCAAGGCATGTTTTCATGTGGCCCCCTCTCTAGTTGGTAAAAAATCACGCTCTCTTTCTGGCCATGATAGGATAATCATGATTATAGGTTCTTGTAGATGGAAAAAGAAAATTCCTCAGAACTTTTCAATCAAGGTAGATCCCAAAATACCATCCCTTTCTTCTGCAACCCGGCATCCCTGGGCTACAGCATGGGAAGATGCGGGCCGGTGCTCTGGGGGGCAGATGGATGCTCCAGTGCTCCCATAAACCAACTGCGTTTAGCTTCTCAGCAATAAGCAACACTTGGAAGACAGCCCCCTAAATAAATTGAAGACTTCGTTTTCCTGCCAGGCTGTATGTACACAGAGAAAAGAGTAGCTGCCAACTTAAAATCAGCCACAGAAGAAATGAGGCAGCGTGCTAATCATTTCCACACAAAGCAGCCATTTTTCCAACAAACAGACGTCTGGGAAAGAGCACATGGTTAGAACAAGAAGGCTTGCTACTAGGAAAAGGACCTTTACAAGAGACGTGTAAAAAATGCTTCCTTAGCTTCCATTCGATGCTATCATCTGGCATTCCTACATTGAATTTTCAGAACAGCATTACCCTTTGGTCAAAAAGGGAATTCCCATTCAATGAAACATGAAGTTTGTTAATGTGCTGAACGAAGTAATAAGGGAAGACACTCCCTAAAGCTGTGACTTTTCTGTTCCATTTTCTAAAGGCCTCAGATTCTGCCAGCGCGAGGGAGGGGCCGGATATCCCATCACTCCACTCCTGACGCTGTTGCACCTCTGGGTGCTGAGGGCCAGTTATTACATTCCTTTCCTTATTGCCCTGCAGGAGGGTCCTTTGTGTTCCTGCTCTCCTAACCCGCGGACCCGACTGAGGACAGGAGCCAGACTGATGAGACTAGAAACACCAGCTGAGGCCTTGTTGTGACCAAACAGGCCTAACCGCTCTCCAGTTACTGCATCAGCTTGTTCAACCAATAGAATCTGCAAACCAGATTGCATTAGGATGAAGATGCCCTCAGCTTACAAGAGCCACTGACAGAGATCAAGTGAAATCAGTGGTTCTCTCTTGTGTTGTGTTTTTTAATTTATGAAACTCACACAGGTGTTCCGATGTGTGAAATTAACTAACATAGGATCAGGAGGGCAGGAGACTGCGCACAATTACCACCCCAACACCAACCGGCTACACGGCCGGTGGGTTAATCACTTCTCCAAGCCTCTGTTCTCATGGTCTCAGAAGGATAAGCCGGATGATTAAACTACCCCGACATGCTAGAGGGTGTTAAGTGTGGGGTCACTAGATCTGTCCTCTGTTTTGATTTCAGAATACTTTAGTGCTCTTCAAGCTGCATGCCAAATGCTAAACCAGGAGCCAGAAAGAAATTCTTTTTGGTTCCTTTCCTTATGCTACACAGATTCCTGAGACCCTTAAGATCAAATAATGCATTCCACACATTCTAAGTTGAACAGCATCAAAATTCGCCCTTCCATCTGTTCCCCGACCCCACCCCCTCCTCCCTTCCTCCAAGTATTGGGCACTTGTTATGTTCCAGGCTCTGAATCCCAATCTAGCAGCAGGGAAAAGTGACACCAATGAGTAGAAGCGATAAAGGCTTTATGTCATAGGCCGTCCATGATCTAGTGAGGCATAAAGGAGGAGGGATCTGTGTCCCTGAGGAGGTCAGGAAAGGCTGGGGCTGAGTCATGTAAGATGAGCAGATGCTCCTCGGCTGGCAAAACAGGATGGGAGACATTCCAGGTGGAGAGAATGGCACAGGCAGAGGCGCAGTTAGGGAGGCTTGTTAGGTAGGCAGTCAGAACACTAGAGCAGAGGGGTGGTGGGCAACGGGAGAGGCCTCCCGTCTGGACATCAGTCCTCAACTCCTGCGTCTGGGTTCATGCTTCCTGTGGTCCCAATGGCTCAGATTTAACTGCCATTCCTCTTTAGGGATCCCTTAACCTGAACCCCCAGGGGCGTCAAGAGAGGGTGATGGTTTAGCCATTCAACCAATGATACCAAGACAAAAACAAACGCAGTGATTTTCAGTATAGGATCCGCCTTCCTGCTGCTCAGTTTTTGCTTGCTGGGGCCAGAAGCTCCCCTATGACACGCAAGTCTAGGTTCTGACTTTGGCACATTGGGATTTCATATATGTTCCTGGGAACACGTTACATATAAAAGTTGGGGACTCTTTGTACTTAGCAAGACAGAGGCTCTTTCCCTAATTAATTCACTTGTAAAAATTCACATCTAAAAATATGTAGCACTGCCATCGACAACCTGTAAAACGTAGTAACCATGGAGACAAGCAGGACAGACAGAAAGACGTCCACTCAGGAAGGTGGGAGCCGTGGGTGCCGCCTGGCATTGGTGTCACACCCACTGAGGGTTTCAAGCTGGTCCGTGTCAGCACTGCAGCTCTTCCACAAGGGGCACCTTCCTCCTCGGACAGGGTTTAACGTTCTGAAATTGCCGTGCCTCTCCCAGCTGGGGTGCATGTTTCCTGTGCGGCGCGTCCCTTCCTCTGGAAAGCTGTCATTACACTGATGACGCCTCCTCCGGGGGGTGGCTTCTTAAAACTGAGAGAGTTTAGTGCTACCTGTGTGATGGGGTGTTAGTGATGTGCACGCCAACCTTTTGTCTCCCCCGTGGGAATTATAAAGAGGGGTCTGTATTAGGTGAAAATTAAATTGTTTATCGAAAGCTCTTGTGCAGTGTTGGGTGCATGGTGGTAGTTGGCAAATGCCAGGGCTCAAGGTAGGTGAAGTCCTCCCAAGTTCATGGACACTTTGAGCGCCTTGTCTGCTTAGGACGCCTGCTTGAGCCGGTCACTTGGTTGACAGGACTTACTCCACTGTCACCTGTCCACAGGCCTGCAGTCCCCGGAAGCCAGAGGTTAGTAAACACATGAGAGCCAGTCCTAACCTTTACCTTGAGCTTAGAGTTTCCCCAGGGTTTCATTGGAACAGTCTTTCACCATTTACAAAGTCGTTGCACAAATATTCTCTCTTTTGATCCTTAAAATAACTCTATGAGGTAAGTAGAGGCAATATTCTCCACTTCATTTTTCAGAGGGGAGCAAACTGAAGCTCCGAAGATGTTAGATGAATGGACTAGAGTCACATGCTGGCCAGCGACCTGGGGAGAGAAGGTACCCACCCAGATGTGTCTGATGCCCAGCCCAGCGCTGCTCCCAGGATTCAATTCTGCAGAACTACTTTTCCCCAAGTCCGCCTCAGGGACAACCTGAGGACTACAGTCCCGGTTGGTTCTGGACAGACGAATGCATCAAGAGGAAGCAAGTGCATTCTGGAAAATGACTTCTACACCCTGTGAAGCTAGAGACCCGAATGTGACTTCTCATTCTACCGTCACATGTGAGAGAACAGCCACAGCAGTGGTATTAGGCTCCGGCAAGCACACAGTGGTAGAGACACAGCTGATAAAACAAGTGCAATTCAGAGCAATCATAGTGAGAAACCCGGGGGCCCCAGGTGTGACACCTGTGGGTTCAGGTGAGACTGCAGCACACCCTGCAGTCCCATAAGCATTAAAGTGTTCCTGGACCTGGGGTAGGTATTGGTGGGATAATGCAGAAGGTACAAGGGAAAATTAGGATTCTTCCCTCTGAGAAAGTATCTGTGAAAAGGCAAACCTGTTAACTTGGTAGAATCTAAACCCTTTGGATATTTAAAGCAAAACCAGGGGTCCACTTTCCTACTGTAGATTTGGGGGGTTGCCTCTGAGTGAGCTAAAAATCCTGATGGAACAGGGAAACTAAGAATCTTTCCCAGTGTGTGGTCGGGACTTCCGACACCCTTATGACCTGGTTAAAAAGTGGGAGTCAAAACCCAGCCTCTCTTCATCATCAGAATTGAAGATAAAGGCCTGGCTGGTTTGGCTCAGTGGACAGAGTGTCAGCCTGCGGACTGAGGGGTCCTGGGTTTAGTTCCGGCCAGGGGCACACGCCAGGGTTGTGGGCTCGGTCCCCAGTGTGGGGTGTGTGGGAGGTAGATGATCGATGATTCTCATTGATGTTTCTGTCTCTCTCTCCCTCTCCTTTCCTTTCTGAAATCAATAAAAACATATTAAAAAAAGAATTGAAGATAAAATCGAAACCAACATTCCCAGGCAAAAGAGAAGTCACGTATGCAGTATCCATAACATCCAATAGTCAGAAAAAATAAAAGTCAGCGCAACCCACCATCCGTAGCTCAATGGTGTCTCTGATGTTGGGTGTATCTATCATCCCGAGAGAAGAGACGCTCTCTGTACTGATGGGACTGTGTCACCCTGAGGATTAGACTTGAGCTGTGGTGGGGACCACATTCCGCAGAACCTGATGACATGTAGAGACATCTACAGCCACCCGGCATGCTGCGGGGTTGACAGTACTCCCCCTCCCGGCCACGAGGGAGGGACTCAGAGGCAGGGAAGGGATGCCGGGCAGAGCAGGGCTTTCTCGGGGGGGGGTCTGGCCCCAGAGAAGAGCTCCCAGGTCTCTCATCCGGGCTTTTCACCAGCTGGAACCCCTAGGGTTTTAACTGGAGTGACGTGTTCAATGTGTGATCTATTCCATGGGTCTGCCCTTCTTATGAGCCGTGTAATTTCCACGGGAAGGACCAAGGACTAGTCCCAGTGATGGGAAAGTGGGCCTTTAGGACTTGCTCAGAGGTAGAAGATGTTTCTTGAGATTTTTCTGGATATGGAAGAGGATTTATAGCCAAGCGTTTGGTCCTTGTTGGACCCTGAGTTTGTTATGAGTTGGCAGAGAAAGAAACAAGAACCAGCATTCCCCCCTGAAAGGAAAATGGCATGCCACAGAGGGCGGGGCTTGGCGGGTGGCAAAGAAAGGCCAAGCAGTTTTCTCAGGGAGTTGCCTGCTCCCCCTGCCCCCTCTCTTCCAAAAGACCAGAGCCTCACTCTGGAAAAGCTTCGAGAGCAAAATGACATTCCACCGTCCTGTCTGCAGCTCAGTCTGCAGGGGACCCAGAGCTGTCAGTGAGACCCCCCCGCAGTGCTGCTCCCCAGAGAGAAGACGGGGCCCGCAGGGCATCTGGGGCTGTGTGTGCTTGGCAGACGGGTGCACGCATGGCCCCACCTCTGTGCCGCCTACAGCCAGGCAGCTTTCAACTCACCGCTGGCCAGTGCCAGGCAGCCTGGGTGGAGGTCCCCAGAGGCTGGTGTGAAGCAGAGGCAGCCTGGCTAGTGGCCCCGAGCACCCACGCGAGGTGATGCAGCCTTTACAAGAACTCTGCAGACAGCCCGACGAGCAAAGACAATAAAACCACAGCCCGATCGGCACTTTTAAAGATCAAATTCTCCTTTGCAGTTCAGCTTTCATTTTGAGTCTGGCAGATTCAATGTAATACTGGCTTTGTGAGCAGCTGCTGGGACATGATTTGATTATGCATGCGATAACGTATACTTATTACTTGTAATGGTAAAAGTAAGTAATTTAGAAATAGTGTTGCATGCTGGACAAGCAATTCACTCCACAAGTGTAACTCACCCGGTGAGGGAAAGGACAGGGAGATACACACACACTCTACTTGTGCTAAGACTACTGTCCACAGGGTAGTAGGCCTATGGCCACACCTAGGATTTACTCACCCACAATTTCCTCACAGAAATGAGGCAGAGGGAGGCAGGGATGGGGGAAGGGAGCAGAGAACCAACTTTATAGCAAATGCTTATGTAAGACCTCCTCACCCACCCACCACTGAGCCTGGTCAGTAACCCCCCTCCCCCCTCCCCCCCCCCCCCCACTGAGCCTGGTCCGTTACCTTGCTCCAGTTTCCCACTCTCCAGCCGGCGCAGGGACGGAGGTGGCATCTCTTGGCGGGGTCCGGCCTCTGAACGGCCGCACAGTCGGAATCCACCCGGGTGCTGCACTCCACGCGGCGCCAGTAGGCCCCCAGCCCGCATGTGGTGGAACACTGTGGGGGGGACAGAACACAGAGCTGAGCCCGGCTTCCTCAGACACACCGGGCACCTGCAGGCGGACTGCCCAGTCTCGCTGCTCACTGGAACTGCCCAGCAATCTTAACAAACACCAGCACGGGGCCCCGGCCCCGGGCAAATGGCTGCATCTCAGCTGGCAGGGCCCACGCATCAGGAATTTAAATAATTCCCATTATAATAAATGGCCACGGCTGGAATCCCTGACTGATATGCAGGATGACAAGCCAGTGCAAAAAAAAGGGACATTTGTAATGCTTTCAACAGTAAAGTTTAAAAAAGAAATGATGCTGGCTTCAGTGCCAAACCGCTGCATTTCACACCAGTGCTGTTCCAGTGACGTCAGACCCGCACACCTGCCTCCCACCTCACCTCTTACACCACCGCTATCACCTATCTCAACGAGGCTCTCCTCACACACTGTGGTGCAAAGGGCATTGTTATAAAGAAACCCAGGCTTGGGGAGCTGGCTTGCCCCAGGAGTCGGACTAGGATTTTCTGCTTCTAAACCGCAGTCTAATATTGCTACAGCAGCACTTCTGCACCGCGAGTGTCCGTGGGAGTCACCGGGACACGCTGTGACAGGCAGGTTCTGACTCAGGAGGTCTGGGAGGGGCTGGAGAGGATGCAGTTCTAACCGGCTCCCAGGGGATGCAGGTGCTGGGGGTCCTCAGACCACACGTGGAGTTAGACAGATGCTACGACAGGATGCTTTCCCTCCTTGACCCGATGGTGGTGAATAAATCAATCACCGTTTGCCACACGCATAGTCCATTCCTCACAAGATGTTTTAATTTGTTTATAACTCTTTAATAGCTCAGGTTTAGCAAGGGGTCACCTTGAAAGCTGCACAAACGTTCCCCCTATAATTTCTTGTATTCTACGTGCCTGATGCTTTCTCATGGCTGCTTTTGACCCCCTATAATTCCTTGTATTCTACATGCCTGGTGCTTTCACATGGTTGCTTTGACTTGCATCCCCTCTTCCGTGCTCATCCTCAGAAGGCAGGGCTGTTTCAGGGCATGAGAAACACAGCTCTGGGCTAATAAAGAAAAGAGGTGGGAGTTCCATCTATGACATTTTGGAAGTTTTTTTTGATGAGTTATGAATAAAAACCAGCCTTACATTAATTTCTCTTGCTGGATTTTCACCCTCCATATCATGTCATGTTTCACTCTGTGTGACTTCTTGGGTTAGAACACATAGGTGACAGATAAATTCACTGTAGAATCATAGAAGGGCAGAGTAGAAAACAGCAGGTCATCATTGTTTCCACTGGGCTCATGGAGCTCATCTCTCCCCGTCCTTAAAGTTGTTTGTCATTTGGTTTGTATCTCTCAGGTTCCTAGCACTTTCTCCCCTGAACTAGACCATGTGTCTATAACAGAGACAATGACAGCGGAAGTGCACTGAGCGACCCCTTGTTCACACCATGCGCTTTGCAATGGGACTTTGCAGCTCCTCCCGGCAGGTAGTGGCATATAGTTCCCCAGCTCTTGAATCGGGACTGCTCTGTGACTTTGGCGGATAAAACGCAGTGGGTGATGCCCTAACTGGTTTGGCTCAGTGGATAGAGCAGCAGCCTGCGGACTGAAGGGTCCCAGGTTCGATTCCGATCAGGGGCATGTACCTTGGTTGCGGGCACATCCCCAGGAGGGAGTGTGCAGGAGGCAGCTGATTGATGTTTCTCTCTCATCGATGTTTCTAACTCTCTATCCCTCTCCCTTCCTCTCTATAAAAAAAAAATCAATAAAATATATTTTAAAAAGGCAGTGGGTGATGTTGTGCCAGTTCTCAAGGGGCCTTGCTGGTTTCAGTCCTCTCTCTTGGACCCCGTCTCTGCCATGGGAACAAGGCTAGTCTGCTGTGGGATGAGAGATCATGTGGAACAGAGTGGGGTGACCCGCCCAAGGCCATCCCAGAGCGGCCAGCTTCAGCCGACTCTCCAGCAGCCACTCAGCCCAGCTAAGCTCAGCCCCGATAGCAGAAGCTCTCAGCTGACCCACAGACCCGTGAACAAACATCAATGTTTACTGAGGTGTCGTGGTTGGTTGTTGTTTGGCGTTGCTGTGGCAATGGACAGTTCTGGGTTAAACATTTTGTTTCCTAAGCTGCTGAAGCAGAGCAGGCCCCACGCCTGGTCATGAGGGAAGCGCCTGCCAAGTGTGTCGCTCTGGAAAACTGCACTCCGGGCCGGTTCCCCTTCCCAGCCAAGCTCCCTGGAAGTGGTAGCTCTCAATGGCTCCCGCGAGGTTGATAAATTTTTGGTGAACTACAATGTATTCAATAAGACAGTTTATTTTTGTCAAAGTCAAAGGATGACATTTGAGATGGAATTAATTCTGTGTATCTTGATTAGAATATAATCAAAATGTGTCAATTAACCTCTGGGCTCAGTCATAAGATTGAATATGTACTTTGATTTATTTGGAGATAGTAATTTCTCATAGAATCGATGAACATTTATCAATTATCACATATTACGTATCTTCAGGACAAAAGCATTAGAACACATTTCAATTTAATAATTCCACAAATGCTTTGGGATGTGGGGGTCGGGTTAAAAGATAAGAGGATGGGAAAAGAAACTAATTTCTGGGCCATCCTAATGCTACTTCTAAATAAAACTTGTGTATTAACTTGTGGACTGAGAAGGGCTTGTCCTTTCTTATTCGCAGCCCGACTGTGGGGACTCCTCTACCTGAGGACGGTGGTAGTTTACTGAAGGGTCTCCCCTTCGGACTGCAACTTGGCATCTCCCTCCATCTCAATATAAACGCCGTTCTTCCCAACGTCACCAGTGACCTGCTAAGTGCAAAACCCACTAGGACCACTGTCAGTCCTTATGTTCCTAGACACCATGGTACCATTTCTCTTGGTTTATGTCTTAAATAGTAGACTGTTCCTCACTAGTCTTCCACGTGGGATCTCTTTGTTAGCCAGGTCCCATGCCTGGCCCACTCTCCCTTGCATCCTACAGGTTAACGGGTGACCTCCTTCCCTCTCAGGGTCCTAACTTTACCTACTGGTCTTGACTGCCAAGTCTTATCTCCAGTGTTCACCTCTCCCAACAGCCTCGGACTCACACACATAAACGTCTGCTGGAGATCCCAGGATACCACCAATTAACTTGATCAATAACTACACTCATCACCCTCCTTTCTTTGTCTCTGTTAAGACTCTCCTCCTCTTTAATGTGCGGCATCTCCATTTATAGGAGCACGACCCAACAGACACCCAAGATTCATTCCAATGGAACAGTGATGGCAGAGTCCTCTCCTCCTCCCTCCTCCCAAAGCCCACATCAATTATTCACAAAGTCCTGTGGATGTTGAGTTCTAAAGGTATTTTGAATTTATCTTCCCCTCATCAGCCTGAGCATTCTTGTCCTAGGTCTCACACCTCACATAGGCCACTGCAGAAACCTCCCAACAAGTCAAATCCCTCATCCTCACTGCTTCCAGAATGAGCTTCCTAAATCACAGTGGGCCATGCCATCCGGTGGCACAGGCTGCTAGGTAATCATTATAAACTTTCTTCTCTTCTTCCTGGGCACGCAGTTCGGTTACATTTCTCAGCTGCCTTGCAGGTTGGTGTGGTCATGTGACTGAGTTCTAGACAACAGAGTGTGAGCAGAAGTAATTGGTGCCCCTTCCAGGCCTGGCTTATCACCCCCCACAGGGATACCTCTACGCTCTTTTCCCTCTCTGAGACTAGGATGGTGACCCAGGCCAATTTGCTGAGAGGAGGATGGCAGAGCCATTGTCAGCCTGGGTTCCCAAATGACAGCATGGATCCGAGCATCATTCTCTACGGCCACCATTGCAGACCTGGAATTACCTTGCATTATTATGTGAGAGAGAAGTCAACCTCTGTTTTAGCGAACCATAACTTATAATGCTCTGTTTGTTACAACAGCCTAGCCTTGTGTGTGTGTGTGTGTGTGTGTGTGTGTGTGTGTGTGTGTGATTTCTAATTACAAATACACACTTTGAGTATTCTGACATCAACCCTGTAGCTATGCCTTTTATCTCCTACTCTTTCAGATCCTGTTTGACCAGGCTGTATTCTTTTCAAGGCCTACAGGGTCTTTGATTGTAGGTGCTTTCGGACTACATCTCCATTAACTAATTAACAAAATACTACAAATTAACTAGGAGCCTCAGTTTCCATAATGTGTTCTCTTTGTCTTTGAGTCTGCAGAGGCCATACATGGCCCAGACTGCTTTGATGGATTAAGACAACAAACCTGTTTATCTGACCTTTAAGAATGCCCATGTTTTTGGAAGGGAAAATACGTTCTGAGGGTGCTACTTTCAAGTACATCCTTTCAAGGATGTCACTCACAAAACCTAAGCAGATCAATTTTATTTCTAGGCTGAACCCACTGGATCTGTGAGCTCAAAAGTACCCATAGAGCCCTCAATGTTACTTTAAAATATTTTCTGGTGAACTTTGTGATTTTCTCATCTGTTCACCCAGGGTCACCACTTAATTGGCATTATTTTTATGACATGTGACTAAAGAAGAAAACAACAGAACAGAAGGCAGAGAGAGTGGCGGTGTTTTCTGATTTGCAAAGTGATGGGTCAGAGGCAGTGAAGTCTGCCCACTTGGATTCAAATCTCTGTTCCACCACTCAGGGGTGTGTGATACAGGCCAACTACTCAACGTCTCTCAGCTCCAGCTTCCTCATCTCTAACATGGGAAAATATGACCAATCTCCTTGCGCTGTGGTGAGGATTAAATGTGGGAATTCGTGTTAATTAGCACAAAACCATGCTACTTAAGCATGGGACATGCTTTATAAATGCTCCCTGTTGACATCCTCCTCACTAGAGCCCATTAGAACTTTGCTAATGGAAAGAAATATGAGTAAAATGTCAGGAATCTCCATACTCTAAGCATGAAAATTTCTTTTCCTCCAGAACTTGCATTTTCCACATGCAAATGGAGATGGTAAGATGCTGCTCCACAGACAGGAAATGCAATAGTTACTTAAGAAATCAAACATGAATCAATGTGAAAACAGAGCTCAAATGTAAACAAAAAATTTTGAAAGTTTGAATTTACCTGTTTATTACCAATATAGTCAATTCTATGACCCAAGATGATTAATGAAAGGGCGAGGGCTATGCCCTCCATCTTGCCCTGAATCCTCTATTTTTGGGCAGCAGCCATGTGCTCAGCAAGTAGCTTCTTCCCGGAAGTATAATCAAGGGAAGTGCGTGCCATAGATACAACCACATCCTGTGTAACGAGACACCGACTTGCACCTGTCCAATCAGCAGGGCCCACAGTCCTCTCTCCTCCCCTTACTATAAAATCCCTCTCCCCACAGGGGGGGGCTCTCTCTGCCACTTGCTGCTGCGTCAGTAAGGAGGGTAGGGGAGCCAAGCCCGGGTTTGAATAAAAGACTCTTTGCTTTTGCATCGGACACGGCTGGCTCCCTGGTGTGGTCTCTTGGGGATCCTGAAATCTGGGCATAACAATTAATTCATACCAAAAAATTTATACAGCTAAATTGTCAATTGGTGCTGAAATTCACTAGAGACAGTAGATTAGAATAAAAGAAGTTAGAAGATTCATTATCCAAATGACAAGTGTGTCCTTAGACAAGTTACTGAACCACGGAATACCTTAGTTTCTCTATTTATAAATTGGTATCAATCAGACCCTACATGCTCCTCAGGGCTGTCAAAAGGAAAAAAATAAAAGATTACATATGAAAGTGGCTTGGAAATGAACATGCTTTATAAATTAAAGGTCTTTTTTATATTAGCTATTATTACTTCACTTCCTTTTAGCTACAAACATGAGCCATGAAATATCATAAAAATGCTGAATAGTTTGAACATGCGGTTATTTTGCCACAAAGTCCTTCTTTGAGTTGTCAAATTACTTTTAACAAGTACATATACTGTGCATTTGAAATTCAAATGGGTGAGAAATGATTTTGATGCCCCCAAGGATTGAATCCGTTCTAGAAATGGAGAAACAAATGTCACGCCAAATTCCTGCAGCCTGACAATAGGGACCAGCATTTTTTCATCACGTGTTTTTTCTCCCTCCATATTCTAATTCTTTTAACAAGCTAACATGATCTTTTTGAATATAAGTGAACACACCCACCAGAAAGTAAATAATTGATACCGTGAGCTATAGAATTCTTTAAAGAATGGGTGCTGGAATTTCATTCTAATTGTTCTCACTTGACGGGTTAGAGAAGGGTCTCAAATGTTAGCTTTCTGAATGAAACGTGCCCTTTCGGTTGGCCATCATCATAGGATGATCACAGCTTATAGCTGGAGGGACACTGGCGATGACCCACACTGGCTCACTGTCCTGCAAATGAGAAGCAGGCTCAGTGGGATGAGCCAGTTCCCCACGATCACACAGCTGGCTGAGCCAGCCCTCCTGACTTGGTTCCAGATGCTTTTCACTGTATCTCACCACATCTGTTCTCTTCCCTGGAGATTTCTTTTTCATTTTTGGAATAAGGGAGGTAAAGAGGGGGGTGAGGGCATAAACCTGATTGCTTCATGCTTAGGCCACCTTAGACCGTATTCAGACAAGCCCATTTTGAAACGTGCACAAGAATGCATCAGCCCTAACTATTTTCCAGATAGAAACGGGCATGCAGTAAGAAATGGAACGCCTACCTCACTCCAGTTTCCGACGATCCAGTGCGCAGGGCCGCGGTCCGGGCGCTGCTGGTAACTGGAGACATTCAGCAGAAAGCCCTCGGCCATTAGACTGGTGGCGTCGTCCTCGGTGAGGATGGGCCCAGGGCTCTGTGTGGGATTCATGCTGCTGGGAAGTTGTGGGGGGCTGTGGCTTACTGACTTTTCTGAGGGTGCTGGCGGGGGGCCTCCCCCCAGAGGGAGTGACGCGGTAGCTGGCTTTCCAGTGACCATCCCCTCAGCTCTGGGTGTCCCGGTTTGGAGAGTAGCAGGTCCCTGGCTGGGTAGCAGTCCTGTCACTGTGCCGACAGGTGGCCACAAGGATGCCCCCCCAAGAGAAGGCGTTGGCGGAGGTGCAAGTGGCATGTCTGTGCTTCTTTCCACTGAAGCATCCTTTCTGGGGGCCGTGGTCTGGGTCCATAGGACAGAGCTGCTTCCATTCCTGTTCTCAGGGGGCTCACTGGCTTCCCCTGAGCCGCTGTGACTCTCTGCGTCCAGCTCCTCGCTCAAGGTGCTGGAGAGTGGAGGCGCCTGCCGGGCCCCGGGGCTGCTGGGAGGTGACCAGTCAGAAGCGCTCATGGTTGTGGCTAAGAGGCCTCCCTGTGAGGTGGGACCAGGCTCTGAGTTGGAAGCATCCTCTCCCTGTGGCTGGGGGCTCAGCGACCAGGCCGTGAGGATGGGCTGGGAGGTAGTCCCGGTGGGAATGGCATCACGGGTGTCCAGTTCGGTGTGGATGGAGCTGTTCTGCCACCGCGTCCCACCCAGGTCTCCTTCCCGGGAGGCCGTGGTAGGACGAGGGCTGCCGGCGGCCTTGGTGCTGGTGGCCCTGGAGCCGGGCACCGTGGGCGTGGGCAGCATCCTGGGGCCGGATGTGGGCGGGATGGGCTGTCGGGAGTCACGCTCAGAGGTCGGTAGCCTTTTCCCACTGAAAACGGTGCCTCTGCTGGGTTTCAGAACCCTCCGGCCGGACGGGCATTGCTGGAGGCCGCACAGAGCCCGGCTGTTGGGTTTCCTCGTCACGTCGCAAGGCTCGTCGTGGTTTTTGGCGCAGGTGACACTGCGAGTCCGCACGCCGCCACCGCAGGAGACGGAGCACTGGAAGAGAGGACAGCAGTCTGGGGGGAGCGGCTGGCTCCCACCCTCAGGCGACGACAGATCAGAAACACACTGCGCAACTAAAACGTTCACACCTACCTCTCTGTTTTCTACAGTGGGGCCTTGACTTACGAGTTTAATTCGTTCCGAGACCGAGCTTGAGCTCGTTAAGGAGCTCCTTAAGTCAAATTACTCTATCAACTCAATGCAAAAAATCTGCCGAGAGACAGCTGGTATCTCAAAAAACTCGTTAGTCAGGACACTCGTAAGTCAAGGCCGCACTGTATTTTGCGTCTATACGCCTTTAGTTTCCCATGGAACTGTCTCTTCTGGAGACCATCTGAGTGAGGCTCAGAACCAACCATTCACGCTCCACAAACGGAAGATACAAACCATGAGGGTATAAACGAAGTCTCCCTGGGCTTTGAGTGTTGGACAGTGCATTCACAAAGAGTGCAAACATTTAAATAGGTCACCTAATCTTTTAAAGAGACAGTAGTAATATCTCTCCTAGGGTTCTGATGCTATTAAATGAATGTAAAATGCGTATCCATTCTCTGCAACCCATGAAGTTGGTTCTAGTGAACCTTCCCCTTTCTATGTAGGGAATACCCATTGTAACTCCCATAGTCTCACCCACAAGCTCCATTTCCATTCGCCTGGGTCAGGTAGAATCCTATGAAAAGCTAGACATACCCCTGTGTGTAGATCGAGGGCCTTTCCTGCCATTTAAGGTGGGTAGTTAATCACAGGTGGGAGCGACCCTTTACAAAGTGTTCCGTGAGCCCTGTAGCGCGGTACTGATCTATATGGGGTCATGGCAGAGACCCCTCCCTCAGTGTTCCCTCCACGCTCTGCAGGGTGCTCAAATCCCGGCCCTGTGCTGGGAGGCGGTGTGACCTTCGAAAAGTTTCTATGCCCGAGTTTCTCCACCATTACAATGGGGCTTAATAAGGCCATTGTGAGATACTGTCCGTGCCCGATACGTATCTGCTGTTAATATGTAATTAAATACTGATTGCCGATTTGGCAGTGGCCTTTTGTGACTTTGGAAGCAATGCATTAGTCCCCCCCCACACTTTTTAGGTCTCTCACATTTGTGTAGCCCCTTAGCCCTGTGCTTACAGTGCTCTGTGCATAAAAGGGTCCTGAGTTTGGCTATTGATTTATGGCCCCCGAGTGAAAGAGGCCACAGATCAATTCCATCAGAATATTTGGGTGCCATTGACCGGACAGGCTTGTAAAATCAGAGTAGCATAGAAAATAGACCCTTGTCTTCTTGCCTGATAATAAAATTGCCATCTAGTAAACAATGGCTATTTGCCAGGCACTATGGGAAGGGCTACATGGATTATGTTCAAGCCTTACACTAACCCTGTCTTTCTAAGTGAGAAAAGGCCGAGAGAGGTTTCACACTAGCTCAAGGCCGTACAATGAGGGCTTGCCAGGGCTGGAAAATCTAGAAAAACTGCTATCCCACTAAATCCATTAGCCTAACTGCCAGGAGAAATAGGGGACTCAATGAACTAATAGCCACCACATGGAGTTATTTTACAAGTTAAATGAGACACACTGTGTAGTATAGAGAGCGCTCAACAAACAATGGATGACATTATTGTTATTTCCATCTATTCACTTTACTCACAAATAATTATATGTGTAGCGTTTACTGTGTGCCTGGCACTGTTCTAGTAAGTACTTAGAAATATTCATTTATTTAATCCTCATAACTTCCCTTGAGGCTAAGTACTACCCCATCTACATTTTGTGGACGGAGAAAAGCCACAGCAAAGTAGAAGGAACCACAAAGAGGTTACCTATCCAACAAGTGGCCGAGACAGGCTTTGAATCCAGGGACTCATGTCCCAGAGACCATGTCCTTCACCACTAGACTGGTTGCCTCTCACAGGCTGGTCCCTGGAGTGGTGTCCCCAGTGAAAATGGAGCCACAGAAACTTTGATACGTTGTCTTTGTTTACAACATAAAGAGCCCCCCTTCTTTATCTTTCTAGCCAGAAAGTTGGGCAAAACCAGGAGATGAGTCTTATTGAAATTTGAGATTGGAGTAGAACCTGAGCTTAGAGGGGGAGGGGCTGGCCATGGAGGGCAGACAAGCCCTCCCTGGGAGAAGCCTCTAGCTCTCACTAGGTCTCCGCTCTGACCATGGACACAGCTGAGCCCGCCCTCTCTCCTCGCTTGGGCTGGTAGATCTGCCTTGACTGAGAAGGGCAGCTCATCGATTTGCCTTTCCTCCTTCTTCCCACCTTGGTCAGTACAGGGGGGACCATTCTACAGGAGTCCCGGGGCCTCACGGTTCCTGGGTCTTTTGGCCCAGTTACGTGAGAGCTTTAGACTCATCCAGGGTGACCCAAAAGGTCCAGTGCAGACCAAATGAGCAGGCATTTCTTGCCCATTACCTGCTTGAATTAAGGTCAACCGCAAGACAAAATCCAGACCATGAACACTATATAGCAAGAATCACTATGTCATCTCTCTTTAAAAAGTAGCTGAGCAGAGCTAGAATGTCAAAGACATTTCATTGTATTTCGGCAAACAGAGTATTTGAGAAATTGAGGGCGAATGTGTACGGCCATTAGCAAGATGGCAGAGGGAAGACAGGAAGACCCATTTGATGAGTATTTTGATTCTGATTTAACTACAGGCACCTGTGCTGGCAACATCTGGACGAAGGCAGCGGCTCAGTCTTTCTGTTCTGCTCTGTCAAGTGGAAGCTAGAAACTGGATTCCCTGTCTGCTAACAATACGCCTGCAAGGGCCTGTATCTGTAACAACCGACACAAGTACTTGTCACATCACGCCAACATGTTGGTCCTTTGTCCCAATTAAGTCACATCATTTTGCTCCCCATAAACAGGACACAATAAAAAGAACTCCTCAGCCAAACATGTAATTGGAGTTCTTTTAAAAAGCATTAGGACTCTGGCAATTAGTAAATTCTACATGACAAAAATTAACTGCTTCTGATGCAGCCAAAACATTTTTTGATAAATAGATTTAATGGGCGAGCCACAGTACCCCATTCAGCCTTATTTCAACAACAGTGTGATTTACAACATTGGCTCTCATTGTACCCTCCTGGGAATAGCAGGGGGAATGTTCTGGACTATTGCTGATGTGTCCACATGAATCAGTGCTGCTATCGGCAGTGCACCTGTATTAGTTTGTAGGTACATTTTCTTTACATGTACCTCTTCTTTTCTTTTTGTCCTATTTCTCCATTTGATAGGAAGATCTTATAGTACAGGGACCATACTTGCCATTTTAAAAAAATTTCAGCTACATGACCGAGAATGCATTCTCTACAGGATTAGAAGCTAAATAAGCCCAAGCTGTGACTGTGAGCTAATGAAATCGAGTTTTGGAAATGAGGTCATCAAAGTGGCTGTACTCAGAGGAGTTCTTTTGTGTTCAATTAGTTATCTTCAGGGATGGTAACGTTGCATATACAAATTTTCAAATTCCTCTTCAGTAAACACTTTCAGAGTAACTTTATAAGTGATTAAAATTAATCTTGTTTACTTATAATAAAATATGTTTTAACCCAAAAGGTTTTATCTGAATTGGTCACATTAGTCCCTCAATCATCAAACTTAGTTCTAATTGATTTTCTAATTGATCCTCCTGAACCCAGTGTTTTCCATTTCTCTGAAGGTGAGTTCTAAGAAGCGCTCCTCAGACACTCCGGTCAATGGGAGCATTACTGTGGAAGGCGTGTGGCTTCCCAAGGGAGCTTATGGAAGTCAGCATCCATGGATAGATTCTGCCCTGCCGGTTTTTAAAAAGCATTTGTCTTTTCTCACTCCTTAGGTCGTTGACTGAAATGTGCATAAGGAAGCAGAGTGGAGCCCCAGAGACTCCAGGACCCTGGGAGATAAAGGGGTCCATTTCTACCACAGACCCTGGGCGCATGAGCCTTGATGTTACCAGGTGCCACGGTGACCCAAGGAAAACGGAAGCCTGGAAATTTTCATGACCAAGCCCATTGATTTCTAGTTACATTCAGAGAATTAAATCAAATTAACTTGGGGAAACGCACCACTTATTTGAATGGATGTGGCTAATAACAGTAGCCACCCTAAACCTGGGTCAGGTCTGGCCTTGACACGTGCTGGAAACATGGATGTTTGAGAGGCATCTTCGAGGGTCAGGTGCAGTGCCTGTCATCCCACCATCAGAGCAACAGTCCTTGGCTTCACTTACTGGAGCAGCTCCAGGGACACATAAGCACAGTCAACGTCTCACAAACTGGCTCTCGGGGTGGTGGGAGCCCTGACTTCCCACTCCCCGGCCAGTGGGTTAACAACAGGCCAAAAAAACCCTGACCATTTCTCACTGAGCGGCGTGGGCCTGTGAAGCAGGACCCAGCTCCTCCCCGGCAGGTGTCTGACCACTGGATAAGGAAGAGGAAGATCCGTAAGAACAGAAAACAAGCCAAGAGAATACTGGGCAGTGGGAAATGCAGGAAACGGGCCAGAGGTGCGACGCTGGCCACTGCACCATTTTCTCCAGGGTCACTGGGACTGACGCGGAATGGGAGGGGCTGATAAATAATGCCAGCTTCCCTTTGAACCCTGCGCTCACCTCACTCCAGTTGCCGACGGTCCAGTCCGATGGACACAAGATGTCCCTGTTGCAGGACGCGAGGGCCTTGGGCTTCAGCAGGTGCAGGCAGTCTTTAGCCGGCAGAGCCTGCTCATCAGAGCCCGTGGTCTGGATACACAGCACTGTTCGCGTCTTCTCTCCGTGGGGCCCACATGTGGCCGAACATGCTTCCCACTCCCCTGCCCACCACCTGCAGACACACATGGACGTGGGAGAGAAGGTCATCAAAACCCCTGTTATGTTATTCTTAAAACAAGCAAGTTAACGTAATTCCTTTTCATGAATCCCTTTGTGAACCTACATGCATGACTTCAGTTTAGAGTCAGATTTTTCTGCTTGTTTGTATCATTTTCATTGTGTTTTAATGTGTGAGAAATACCGTAAATTTGGCTACCCAAATTTGGTTCTGGCTTTAGCACGAGAACTTGTCCATTCTGAGGTCCTGGGCAGCAGCATTATGTGGTTGTACCACTCAGCAGACGGATCTGGGTTCAAACCCAGACTCTACCCCTTGTAGGTAATCGCGTGGTTTCCAAGCTTTGGAGCGTCTGTGACCTGGTGGAGGGGTCTGCTCTGCCCTTCCCCAGCTCTTACATCGTGCCTGCCCTAAGTCGCCTCTACTAGTTTCTATAACAAATCGCCACAAACTTGGCAGCTTGAAACAACAGAAATCTAGTTTCTTATAGTTCTGGAGGACAGACTCCAAAGTCAGTATTACTGGCATGAAATCCAAGTGTAGGCGGGTGGCACTCTCTCCAGATGCTCTGGGGAAGGCCTGCTCCTGGCCTCTTGCAGGCTGGGGCGGCTGCCAGCATTCCTTGGCTGGTAGACCCTCATGCCAATCTTTAAGGCTGGTGTCTTAGTGTCTTTCAAATCTCTCTCTGCTCATGTTTGCATTGCCTTCTCGTGTGTGTGTGTGTGTGTGTGTGTGTGTGTGTGTGTGTGTGAATTTTCCCTCTGAGAACACTTGGGATGATATTTAAGGCCCAAGTGGATAATCCAGGATAATCTCTTCATTTCAAGACTCATAACCACATCTGCCAAGATCCAAGTAAAGTAACGTTTGTGGCTGCGGGGAAAGGACATGGCAATCTTTGACTGAGTTTCCAGCCACCACATTCAGGGCCGATGTCCAGTCCCAAGAGCTGAGACTGTGTAGTTAAGAGTTACTTTGTCAAGGCTCCTCCTGTGTCTACAGGGGTTCAGCCTTGGCTCATTTTCTACCATTTCTGTCCACCAGCCTCTGCACTCTTGCCCAATACCCATCTCCTTCGAACTCTGCCTGTATCTTATTATAGGGCTACCTCCAACTCTATACATTCTGGAAATTGGAGGGCAGAGGTAGGAAGAAATAACCACCCTTGTGGAAAGGGAGTTCTGGAAAGAGTGAGGCCCAGTTTGTAGCTACAGGCGAATAAGAAAATGTCAGACACGGACTGATGTCTGTTATAAAACACGGAGCTGATACCAAATCCACAGCCTTGGACCACATCGTTTTGAGGTACACAGCCTCGGCCTTAGCACGTGAGTGTCTGCATCCAATGTTTTGGTTCCCACCACTAGCACAGCCCGGAAGAGAGGAGGGGTGCCCGCCTCTCTGTGGGGGCGCTGCTGCTCGCAGACCTGCTACGGGCTTTGGAGCCTTGGATTCCGACCTCTGCCATCTCCCAGCTGCTTGATGTGCGTGCAGCAATGAACTTTGCTTCCTGTCAAACTGGCACAACAGTTACTTTCCAAGTAACTGAGAACAATGAAGAGAACGCATCAGGCAACTCTAAAACGTTGCCAAGAGTGAAGGAGGCGCTTAAAACACCCCTACTGTTTGCTTCTCTTCCACTTTCACAATTGCTGTTTCAACACTAAGCAATTCTGACACCAGCTGTTTGGAGTTCAGGGCTCAGTCCCTCCAGACTGCCCACGCCCTGCCCTTCAGATGCCCATGGCAAGTCCATGTCCCCTGCGCTTCTCACCTACTGGCTAGAAACAGAGGCTTCCCATGACCTCCTCCTCAGGCCCGGTCATTTGCCAGAGTGGCTCACAGAACTCAGAAAACAGTTATTTGCTAGATGACTGGTGCATCATTGAAGGATACACTCAGGAACATCCAGAAGAGATTCGTAGGGCAAAGGGCACAGAGCTTCCACATCCTCTTCAGGCGCGCCACCCTCCCAGCACCTCCCTGTGGCTCAGCACCTGAAAGCTCTCCATACCCTTTGGAGAGCTTTAATCAATCAATCAATCAATTAATTAATTGGAGGCTTCATTACATCAGCACAACTGATGAAATCATTGGCCATTAGCAATTAACTCAACCTCCACTCCCTCTCTCCCTCCCTCCCTCCCTTTCTTCCTTCCTTCCTTCCTTCCTTCCTTCCTTCCTTCCTTCCTTCCTTCCTTTTGTTCCTCTGTGCTTCTCTCCCTCTCTTGCCCTCCCCTCCTTTCCCACCTTCCTCTTCTCTCTCTCTCTCTTTTTTTTTTAACATGAACCCCTCATAATAACATCCAAGCTACCTTCTATGATCCCAACATGATTAGTAGAAACTAATATCTATATTAAAGTGGTTCCAACCAAGGGTGACTTTGTCCCACAGGAGACATTCTGAGACCTTTTTGGTTGTCATGGGGGGAGGGGGGGGGCGAGGCAGGGTGCTGCTCAGATCTAAACAGCTACAGACCAGGAACACTGTCAAGCATCCTATGATGCACAAGACAGCCCCCACAACAAAGAACTATCTGGCCCCAGGTCTCAACAGGGCTGAGGCTAAGAAAGCAGGGGTCGTAAACATACTCCTCCAGGCAGCCGTAGGTACAGTGGGGGTTGGGATCCAAGTGTCCATGTGCTGTCTGGAGGCTGCGGTCCCCTGGGAAGAGGCTCTCGGAAAGCCACACGCGATAACTAAAGAACTTTTGGGTAACCTAGAGAGCTTTCTCCTGAAACTTCGTCTCACTCAATAATTAAACACAGAGCACACCGTTGGCAACAAACACCGCTCTCTGTGGAGACAGTGTCCTCGCTCGCAGCCTGCCACAAGCTCCAGCAGCGCGGCCAGAGGCCTGTGATAGCTCCCGGTACTTATTCTAACAACAGAGCCACGGGCCGCCTGTCACCGAGCAGTGGTTGCAAGCAGACGCCAGCGCTCCAGCTGCCATCAACGCTCACCTGGGCGGACAGTCCTTTTCCCGACACTTCTTCTGTCTCCCGTTGGGCTGTGTTTCCGGGTCACAGAACGTGGCCTTCACCATCCCGTGGCCCTTCCTCACGCAGTGGGCGGTCTGGCGGCGGATTCCTGGGGGCGGGCAGGAAGTTCACACCCATTCAATCCCGAGCCCACGTGCTCGGTGTCAGGCCCCGGGTCATGTCAAGTGCTTATGCTTATAGCTGATGGGACAGTTGTCCAGAAGGCATTTAATTCTTCAAGTGGGGCAAGGAATGGGTCCTCTTATTGTCCACACTCATGCGCAGCTGGCAATGCATGGAAGGACCACAGAGATATAGGTAGACTCATATAGAGTCTAACACACAGATTAGAATCTATCTGTGGAGATAAGACTAACACACCTGCGCCAAATAAAAACCGGAGTGAGATTTAAATAGGGAAAGCAGACATCACTGCCAGGTATTCCAACACAATTGCTATGATATTTGTTTAGTGAAGAAATAGAGGAGGCAGGGACCTTCATATTAGTTGGGGTTCATCAACTGAAAGACAGGAGTAAAATGCAAAATTGTGTTGTGAAGTCTGAGGGGTTCAGCTTTTCCAGGAGAAGCTCTGACAGTAGGGGCTTTGGCGAGCAGGTCAGGAAGGTAAGAGCGGCAGACGGGGCACGGCAGGCACAGCAAGCCCCTCTGCAGGCTGCACTCGGCCTTGGATGTAAGTCACAGCTGACTCAGTGCTGGCCTTGACCAGGTGTTGATCTAAACCAGGTGTGTGTCCCAGACAAATACAAACATGTATAACATGTGTCACCCATGATCGATTTTAACATAAAACTGCAGCCTCACAACAACCCAATGAGGTCAACCCTATCATGACCACTATCTGACAGATGAAGAAACTGAGGCACAGGGAAGGCCCACAGGCTGGGCAAGGAGAAGGACCCCTGGCCTTGCCAACTAGGTCATCATTAGCAAAGGAACTTGGAGAAGCGGCCAGAATGTCCTGACTGAGGGGGAGGGGTGGTGAGGAAGAGCGTCATTGTCCCTGTGAGAGAGAGAACACTTCAGTGCTGAAGGCGAAACTTGGGGTGAGGGACTGAGACCCCAGGGGACGGAGCTACCAGCTGGCATCAGGCAGGCACCTGAAGGCACCAGCCTGGGGCGCTCATGGTGCACGAAGCACAGACTGGAAAGGCCCGAGTGGCCCAGGGAGACGGTCACCGCCTCACTCTCCTGGGAAGGACGCAGAGGGGCTCCCTCAGCCACACAGCCGACAGGACCTGAATGCAGCCAGGCCTCCTACAGCCATCACCGCACCCGCCTCACAGGTGCCTCTGACCGCCATCACCGCACCCTGCCTTACAGGTGTGCGGCCCTGCCCAGTGGCCCAGGCTGGCATCTCACCCTTTAAAAACGTCCGAGGGAGTTGCAACTAATAAGAAAACCCTTTAAGCCCTGGCCAGTGTTGCTCAGTGGTTAAAGCATTGGCCTGAGTACTGGATGGTCTCGGGTTTGATTCCCGGTCAAGGGCATGCACCTGGGCTGCAGGTTCAACCCCCGAGTGGTAGGGGTGCATGTGAGAGGCAACCAATCGATGTGTCTTTCTCACATTGATGTTTTGATGTTTCTCTCTCTCTCTCTCTCTCTCTCTCTCTTCCCCCCTCCTTCCCTCCTTGCTTCCTTCCCTCCCTCCCACTATCTCTCTAAAAAAAAATCAATGAAAAAATATCCTCAGGTGAGGATTAACAACAACAAAACTATCCTTTAAAATGACTCAACAGCATTATACTGTTAAATAAAACAGTATTTTTATCCTTTGTGAAAAGAGACGTGACCTTTCAACCATGTAGGCTTTCTCAACTGATAGACAATGTGTTATTCTTATTTTGTCATATAAATAAACCACTCTCATCAGCTGGAAGCGACATTGTAAAGAGAACTTTGCTGGCACAATGAGCGAGTCATTGTTTGGAAAGACAAACTCCTGCAGAGCACCTTGACCATGAGAGGAGAGGGATGGAAGGGCTGATGCTGGAGGAGCTGACATGTACCTGCCGCGGTAGCGTTGAAAACAGAAGCTCAGATACTTAGAAGTTTTATTAAAACTTTGGGTAGTTTGGCAAACTCTTGATGTCAGAAAATCAAAGGAAGCGAGCAGGTGACTCGCACAGAGTTTGGAAACATTCCCACAGGCTTGCTTCTGCGCATGAAGGACAAGGACCAGTGTGCTCAGCGCTCCTCACTCCAGGGGGAGAAAAAGGGGCACAAAACCTGAAATAAACCCCCTTCCGGACGATAATGACATTGCCTGGGTCAATCCGCTGGGCCAGCAGTGAGGGGACAGACGGACTAGCCCGGCACATACTGTCCAGTGCGTAACTGAAAATTAATAAGGATGCATCAGAGTTTCTCTGTTGGACTGAATGGTCCGAATTGATCTAACAGTTTGTTCAAAAGAATGATGCCAACAATGTAGTTGGTTATGTATGTTTGTGTATATCTTATGTGTATATATGCTTACGCATTCTTATACATAGAGACATGAGTGACAGCAATGACACAAGGGGTGGGAGTAGGAGTTAGGATGATTTTGTTATTCTAAGGGACTCATGCTACCCATGAAGTGGGATAGTGTTATTTGAAAGTGGATTTGGATTAGCTGTAAATGTACATTGTAAACTCCAGGGCAGTCACTGAAAAAAGTAACTTAGCCACTCCAGTTAAGGGTTGTCATTAGTTCATTCATGAAGTACAACGGAAAAGTTATCAGACCGACCTCCACTGCGTATCACTTGAAGTTTATTTTATATATTTATGTATGTGATAAACCCCTCATCCCATAGCATATGCTTAAGCCCATCTCAACAAATCCTCCTATTATCTTCATGCAGTCCTACCTTTCATATAAACCCTCTAGCTATTGTTAGAGATCAATATTTGGACTTGGTTGATTTTCCCTGACAATGACAGTGGACAAAGTCAGATGGATTAGCACCAAGATCTGTTGAGGCAGTAAAAAACATATCTGACTCTGGTTTTGCAAGGAAGCGAATTCTGTCTGTTACACATCACTATGTGGTCACACATCAACATATGGTCACACACCAGGGACAGGGTGGAATGTGTCCCCATGTATGGTTCTCCTGTTGTATCAACAGTTTTGGTCATATCTCAAACTACATGGATAGCTGAGCTTTAGTAGGAATGCTGTCAGATACCCCCTGTAAGGGTGTTTCCGGAAACCTAACCATCTGTCCCACACGTGTCTACTTCCAATGAACACGATCGAGTTTCCTAGGCAGCTTAGGACAGTTCGAACCAACTCAAGGAGTGTTGCATGGTCTTTGGCATTTTTAATACTTTCTTTTTCCTACAGAACACGATGCTCCTTAAACAGAGGGACAACGGTCACCTCCAGGGAGAATCCAGCCAAGCGGGGGAGGGAACACCGGAAGCTCCCGGCAGAGCAGGGACGCGTGCTCCCCTTTGTGCAGCCGCCATTGTGCTGTAGACCCGAAAACGCAGAACCGAGGAGTCCACAGAGCACGCACTGGAAAAGCTCACGATCAGAAGTGATGACCCATTTTCTAACAATGGTGCCATCACCACGAGTTTTATAGGAAACAGGAAATGTTGGATAGAATGTGTTACAGCTGACGGAGTTCTGCAGCATTAGAGACGCGATGGGGCAAAAGGGTGGCTTTTACATCTTTACAAAAGCAGTCTTGCATTTTTGCCAAAATATTTTCTTGTTTAATGAAGAGTCCTGAAGCTTCCTATTGAGACCAGCATCTGGGTCAAGCCATTTCTGCAGCTGTTTCTTCACGGATAACCCAGTGGTTGGACTTTCACGGCTGATCTTTTGAAGGGCAACTCAGGTGAATTTTCTCAGCAAGTCTTTCGTCATGGGTGGTTATTCTATCCCCTTCCAACTTTTCCTGAAGGACAGCTAGTCCTAAATTCCCCCAGGGTCACCCCAAAGTCAGCCCTGAGGGTAAGGCAGGAGAGAAAGCAAGTGAGGCTGAGAGGACAGAAGAATGGACAAGAGCATGGAGAGAGGACCGTTGCTGATCTCCACAGACGGTCCCCATGACCTTTGAAAAGTGGGCTATGGAAAATAGGCTGGCTTTGTGATTTTTCGCTAAGTTTATAATATTTTGTTGCCAGTTTTTAACATGGATTTATGATCTAGAACAAAGATAATAAAAATTGTTAAATCGTCAAACTAAGGAAATAGCATCTTAGTGAATTTATGCTTAAATAGCCTTTTGCTTCAAAGGTACAATAATAATACGTACAACGTAAATATATAAGAAATATTAAATAATAAAATGTAAAGAAATAAAAAGAGAAAGCCAAGAAGACACGATGCTGCAATGTAGGTAAATATCCCCACAGAAGGGTGAGCAGGGTTCAGGGAAGGGTCTGCCAGGCTCTTGGGCAGAAGCCATTAGTGGTGGCCCCGTGCTCAACTCCAGTGACGTCTGAGGACCTAAGTGCTCACACGAGAAGGGAAGGAAACGAGACCAGCCTCGTCTCAAAGTTTTAAAGCCTTAACTATTGATGACCTTCAGGCCTAGGAAGGTGGCAGAACAAGGATTCCGCTTTTACCCAGGAGCTCAGCCGCGGTGCCTGCTGGCTCCATGACAATTTCTGACATCTCCTCAATGTCACTAAGGGACCGCAATGCTGAACGACCTTACCAAGTCCTGCCCGGAAATGAGGTCTCACAGCGTGGCCAGTGAAATATAATGCATCCCTAAAAGTGAGAGCTCTGAAGATTGAATAGCACATGGAAAGGCACCCATGTTATAGTGTTCAGTGAAAACATGTGTGTGTAGGCACACAAATACATCCATCTGCACACCACTATATACATCCATGATTAGAAAAATAAATACTGAAAGGCACTAACGCAAAGCACCAAAGTGCATGTGGAAGGATGGTGACTTTATTTTTAATTTTTCAATAATGTATTTCACTTACTTTTATAATGCAGAAAATTCTCTCTTAAAGGCAAGAAAATATATCGCTGAGTACAGTGTTTTCGGTGGGCTTCCATTTTTACAGTGAGCCATGTGTGTTCTCTGGGAATAGTATGAGCATTTCATTCTCTGTGTGTGAGGGATACGAAAGGAGGCAGGCTCTTTCCTCTCTGCCACATAACAGAGCTCACTGACCCTCGGAGGCCGTGTGGCTGAAATGGCCCGATAGTTGCTGTTAAGGGTTAATCATTGCCTGAGTAAGCAGAGGCAATGCTGAAGGACCAGGAGGTATCAAAACATGCTGCCTGAGACTCACGCTTAGTAAGGAGGCCTCATGTCTTAGCTAGCTGGGGTGTACCTTTATGATCACTGCACAAATTGCCCATTTCCCTTGTGTTTCCCAGGCTCTGAAATGTGCCTGTGCGATGCAAAGGGCTCGTTCATGTTGAAACAGAAGGGAGTGGGGAGGGGGGTGGATAGCCTCCTGTTTTATTGAGGCAGGAAGTTCCAGAACAGACTGAGACATGATCCAAAAGGAGAGAGAGAGAGAGGCACAGTCTTTCTCATATGGCACCACTATCAAAGCCCCCCAAGTGAGCACAAGGCCCTGAGTCCTGCCCTTGTGGGCCCTGGACAAGTTCACGGGGCCCTGCAGTGGGAGAGCCGTTCTCTACAAATGTCCACTCGCTCCTCTGAGTTCCCAGCCTCTCTGTGCAGTGAGATCGTGCCCAGAGGACTAAGTCCCACAATGAAACGTGAGCAGAGTGATGTGTGTCCATTCCAGGCCAAGCCCCTTACTAGGAGCCAGTCTGCCTCTTCCATTTCTCTCTTCCCCTGTGGGGCCCGCTGGGAAACCATGCATTGCAGATGTCTTAGCTTGGAGATTGAGTAAGGCCGCCCAACCTGCCTCAGACTTGGAAAGGGTGAAAAACAAACCATTGTGCTGAATTCCTGATTTTTTTTTTGTTACTGTAGCAAAACCTACCCCAACCTCACACTTTACAGCAAGGAATCTCTCCAACGCTGGATTTTGTCTTTGTCCGAGAAAACTACTCTCCCAGTTGAACTAAAAACTTCACAAATTTGGGCTAGAAATTAGGTTTTGGGGGGATTTGGCCATGATGTGTAGCATGTCTTTGGGTGGGCTGCTTGACTTTTGTGGTCCTTATGTCCTCAACCAGAGCAGTGGTTGCTTTAAGTCTTTCTGTTTTGCTTTTTAAAAACACAGGGGACCCTTTCTTTAAACAAAACCTTTCACAAAGACCAGGCTATAAGCTGATGGGAGAAAAACTCTCTCTCCATTTAGACCATGCGTGTACATTTACTCCTCACAGGGTCCTCTGGGCCATCTTTGGGGAACCCTCCGGACCCGTGGCTCAGATGGCAAACCCCTGGCCTAGATGCCTCCAAGGCCCATTCTGGAGCTGACGGGGGCTCCTAGCGAGAGCGCCGCTTCTCACCTGTGCCACACGTCACGCTGCACTCTGTCCAGCGGCCATACTGCCAGAAGTACGGCAGCTTCTCCACGTCATTGTCAAGGCTATCTTTCCGGATCGTGTACTCATACTTGATGCCAGGGTTAGTCACCAGGAATAGAAGCTAAAAGGCAAGAAGAGAGAGGTCAGGCCCAACGGCCATGACTTTACACTGGAAACCACAGTCACAGAGAAATCCTACACAATGTCCATCGTCTTAGAGTAGTTATGGAAGCAGGCACTGGAGCAAATGCCATTAGAGAACATGCCTCTACTCCCACCTGTACGTCTTATCTACCTATGTCTATATCGATACCCAGCCAACGATCACCGCAAATAACCAGCCTGTGTCAACCACACTGGACACTGAAATCAGTCCTCCCAGTGGATGGAATTTTTTTTCCATTTCTTTCTTTTTAATTGTCTAAAGTTTTACATATGTCTCTTTTTCTCCCAATTGACACCCCCCCCCAGCCATTCCCACCCCAAGCAAGCCCCCACTGCCCCAGTGTCTGTGTCCATTGGTTATGCTGATATGCATGCTTACAAGTCTTTTGGTTGCTCTCTAACCGCCCCCTCCCCTGCCATTTGTCTCTGGATCTATTCTTGTTCATCAAATTATGTTGATCATTATATCCCACATATGAGTGAGATCATGTGATATTTATCTTTCTCCGATTGGCTTATTTTGCTCAGCAGAATGCTCTCCAGTTCCACCAGTGGATGGTTTTAAGGGCTCTGGCACTTCATTATGGGGGTTTCAGCCATTTGTAGTCAATAAAGAATTAACGGTACAAATTAATATCTTGCTTCCCTCCCTGCCCCTTGCTAAAAGAAGTTTTAAGCATTCTTCAGTTGTGTCTCCTAGCAAATACCTTGGGAAAAATTTAACGGATGTGCACGTCAGCAGTTTCCTTTCTGCGTTACCTGGAGCCACACGGACTCGTTGGTGGGGCCTGCGGCCATCAGCTTCTCCAGGTCTCCTTTCCTGTCGTATTGAAAGACGGTGCCTGCCAGCTTGTAGTTCCCGTTCCACTGGATAATAAAGCCTCCATTGAGGTAATACTTCTCAGGGTCTTCGCTCCTGATGGCCAGGAAGTTCCCAGCTCCCTCCACCTCCATTACCCGAATGTCCCTTGCTCCTTTAGGGATCAGTCCAATGTCAACATAACCTAAGAAGAGAGGACACAATGAATGAAGGAGGCACGCCAGCTCAGCGGAACACAGTCGGCTCCTGACACTTTGTTCATTCTCATCATGTAGCGCCTTGCCCTCCTCCTGGGTGGTCACTGGGATTGGCAGAGGTACTAAGTGTGGAGAACTTTAAAGAGCCGGGCCGAGAGCAGAATTCTCAGGAGCTTTGTGACTCACTATGTAAGCAATTTTGCGAGGAGAAGTGAAATAAACGCAGATTGTACTCTGAAGCTTTTGAGCTTGATCCAGCATTTGTTTTTCTGTGATTTTATGTTGATCGCTCAGAAATTTACATCTCCTAGCTAGCTCCTCAATAGCATCTCTGCTCCCCGATTTGTTGCTGCTGCCAGATTAATCATCCTACCATTGCATTGGATCCGTCCTTCGGCTCACCCTCATTGCCTGCAAGTTAAAGATGGATTCTTAGAGGTAATTTAATCACAGTGTAAATTCCTTAGGAGACTCCTGGGGGGAATCTTGGGTTGATTGCCACCCTGGTGCGCTTGAATACAGCCTATGATGAGAAACTCAGCTCTGAGCACAGCTTTTTAGATTGCTAGATAAGTCTATTCATCAGAGAGAGTTTTTTCTTAGGTTTGCTGAAATATGAACTCATATTTTACTCTCATGTGTTCTAATCCAGCTTTCTAAAAAAGCCCTGAGGACACCCATTTAACGACGGTGATCCATTTAGCCAGTCTTCCTGCTTCCTGGTTATCATGGTAGGCGGCACGAGGGGAGGAAAGGAGCTAACAGAGAAACGTTTCCTCTAAACATTCATCCTACCTATGCTTCTAAGAACCATCGCCTCATGCACGCGATAGAGCGGAGGGGACGTGGACCTCGGGGAGGGCACTGTGAAGGGAGCACCGAGGCAGGGCGGTCAGAACACTTGAGTTCTAGTTCCTGTGTTCGCACCAACAAGCTCTATGACATTCATCGATTTATTTAACTCCTTACAATGGCGGGGCTTGACTGAGATGATGCTGATGTCCAGCCCAGCTCTGGAATTCCATTACTTGACCCTTTTCTAAGCTAAACACTTGTTAGTCCTTCAACCTCTCTATGAAAAATGTGGTTGTAAGAGCCTGGTCATCCTGGCCCATTTTCCACTGAACATACACTAGGTTTTCAGCCTGACAAGCAAACCCGCATCTCTGTCCCTGAAAGTGCCCGACTGCTCCCCGTCACTCGGACATAGAGTGGCCTGGGGTCCTGGCAGCTCAAGCACAGGCTGGCCCAGAGGAGCGACTCGCTCAGGAGCTGGGTACAGGCCACAACCTCAGTCTCCGTTTTCCAACTGGAAGCTCCAATCCAGAGGAACCAAAATGTGGGTCTGGTAGTAACTCCATTTGGCCCTCACACACTTAGCTGAGACGGCAAGTGAAAACTACCAATTTATAAATAACTCGGTGAAAATATTTACCACATGCAATTGAGGCTCATGTCATTTTTAAAAATGCCTTTGACGTACAGCTACCTGCAGCTATTTTATGATAGGACATGGCACAGCTTCCCAGCCAAGAAAACCAACTGGCTACCACCTCATTCCTTGTCAAACACACACACAAACACACACACACGAGACAACTATATGGAAAAGCAACAAAAACGTGCTTTTTGCTTTCCACTTAAGAGCAAAAATCCAAAATTTTAAGTATGTATCATGGGTAGGTTCTGCCAAATGAAAGGGCTATGCTTCAAAATCTAAAACCAAAGCTTTCAGCGATGCAAGTGCTGCTTCTGACGTTTGTAGACAGGAGATGTAAACTGAAGCAGATGTAGCCATGAGCAAAAGTAACAAATATTTGTAATATGTATTTGCAAAAGATTACTCAGGAGGAAGCAAAGGATTAAATGATAGTGACTTGGAGTTAGAAAGAACCATGATAAGCTATCCGCCAGACTCCTTCGCACATGACAGAAAAGCCCACCACAGAGAGGGCTGTCAAATGAAAAGTAACATTTCCATTTCCCTCCACCCTGCCTCCCCATCCTCTATAGCAAAGGAATTACAGTTAATAGTTTATTGGGCTCTCTTATAAAGTTTTTATGCACAGACATAACCTTTAAACAAGTAGGATTGTACTATATGAACTACTAACTATTGCCTTTTCAATTTAATGTCTTTTCCTTTTTTTGGAGCATTTCAACATAATCCCCTTTATTGAAGCAATCCCGGTTAATGGATAGTTAGGTGGGAGGGAATGGCTACCAACTGCTTTATGTAAAAAACTAGAGGCCTGGTGTACAACATTCGTGCACTGGAGGGGGGTGGGGGGCCCTCAGCCTGGCCTGTGCCCTCTCGCAGTCCGGGACCCCTTAGGGGATGTCCTTAGTGCTGCCACGGAGGCAGGAGAGGCTCCCGCCACCCCCACTGCACTTGCCAGCTGGGAGCCTGGTTTCTGGCTGAGCGGTGCTCCCCCTGTGGGAGTGCACTGACCACCAGGGGGCAGCTCCTGCATTGAGCATCTGCCCCCTGGTGGTCAGTGCACGTCATAGCGACTGGTTGTTCTGTCATTCAGTCGATTTCCACATTAGCCTTTTATTATATAGGATGAGGAACCTGAGTTCCCAAGAGAAGAACTCTATGCATCACACAACACAGCAAGGCTGGGAGTATATGCACCTATACCAAGGGCTTACTCACCCCTAATCTAGTGTTTTAATGGGGAAATGTGGTTGGCAGAACAGAGATAAAAAACAAATCCCCTTGTATGTCTCATCTTCATGGGCCTTCTTTACAGAAATGAGAATAATTAAAGAGTTGCAGGAGTAAAGGGTCATTGAGACATTCTATTTCAAGGGAAGGCTTAGGGTTGGTAAGGCTATCTCCAAAGTATCTATAATAATAAAAGCATAATATGCTAATTAGACCAAACGACTTTTTGGACGACATCCCAGATAACCTTCTGGTTGAAGCCGGGGCTGCTGCCTTGGCCCTCAGAGCCCCTGGTACGCATTTCATGCATTAGGCCTCTAATTAAGAAAAATGAACATATTCATCCACCTTTGCCATTATTTGAAAGTCACAATCTGCTAAAAAACAAAAACAAAACCCAGCCATCAATCTTGCCCTCCATTCTCAGTCCCCTGCCACTTCAGTTATTTATTTGTTTGTTTGTTACCAGATCCTTCTTTCTGTTTATACATCTTCCTCACGGTCTGGCAGGCAGAGCCGTCCCCCAGGCACACTCCGCAGCGATCCTCTGTGGCGTTGGAATCGATCTCATAGTCACAGCCGACCATCTGCAGGAAAAGGGGTGGACGGTGAATGACAGGAGCAGGAGGTGTCACACCTGCCTGGGACCTTGGACTTCCCCTTTCCTTACCCATTCCCCCCTTGCTCTTGGTGAGACTGGGGTTGGGGGCAGATACACTAGGGCACACATGTCTCCTTTTCCTGGTGCAGCAGAGAAACAACCAAAGCATCCACTGAAGGTAAAGGAAAAACTTGCTTAGAGGAGATACAGGGACAGCCTGGGTGGGTCTCCCCCGAGTCCGAGGCAGAACTGAACACAGTTCCTAAGGCTTAACTATGAAATGTTTTGGGACTGAAGCTGGTGAAGCAGCAGGTCCCTCCTCCCTTTCAGATGTGCAAACCTCAGGCCACTCCTCTCTCTGGGGACTTCCCAGGGGTGGGGCAATCATTCCACCTGTGACTTGGTTGTTGAATCCCTTTCCATTCCTCCCTGACACCTGTCTGAGGACAGCAGTGAACCAGCTGCTGCCAGAGAAAGGCTGGCTTAATGCTGAGAGCACTGCAGTCCGAGGGATGAAATCCCTGACATGCAGACCTCCCATCAGACCCTGCAGAGCCTCCTGTGACCCCAGCCATCCGGACCTCCTTCCCTCCAGCCGCAGAGGAAGAACTGGCCATTTCTCCTCTGATCCGAGAACAGTCTTGCCCTGTGCACTGGACCAAATCCCTTCTCAGTGCTCTTTCTGTCCATCGGTCCTCCTGCATCTTCATCTTTCCCTCTCCATGACGCCTTCTCAGTCTATCAATATGGTCAAGTCTGTCCCACCCTGAAACTCCCGCACTGGCAAAGGAGAGCATCAGTGCTCGGCAGCATCAGGTACAAAGAATCATGACATGTGGACTGCAAGGCATGAGCCATGGAGCTGATCCTCCCTGTTGCCTGCCATCTTCCATGGCCTAGGCTCCTGACCACATGTCTATGGTAAAGAGAGGGAAACTAGACTATATTCGATTAGCCAGTTGTTTCTTTTCTGTTTGGAAAGAATTGTGCTCAGTAGTTTTCTTCTCTCTCAAAGGTAATTTTCTTATTTCTCAAATCAATTGGAAGGAAGAACAGGTTGGGTCATGAAATACACTTTCCCTTTACCAGATAAACAGAGAATTAACACCCAAGGACAGAAATAGCACCATTCCTCAGGCTAACCCTATGGCAGCAGTTCTCAACCTGTGGGTCGTGACCCCTTTGGGGGTCGAACGACCCTTTCACAGGGGTCGCCTAAGACCATCGGAAAACACATATATAATTACATATTGTTTTTGTGATTAATCACTATGCTTTAATTATGTTCAATTTGTAATAATGAAAATACATCCTGCATATCAGATATTTACATTATGATTCATAACAGTAGCAAAATTACAGTTATGAAGTAGCAACGAAAATAATTTTATGGTTGGGGGTCACCACAACATGAGGAACTGTATTAAAGGGTTGCGGCATTAGGAAGGTTGAGAACCACTGCCCTATGGGGAGTGGGGCCTAAGCCACAGTCGGATATCCCCCGAGGGCTCCCAGACTGTGAAAGGGTGCAGGCCGGTCTGAGGGACCCTTCCCCCCCCACGCCAGTGCACAAAATTTCGTGCACTGAGCCTCTAGTCATATATAAATGATTTGCAAATATTTCCCCCATTCTACAGGTTGCCTTTGTATTCTGATGACTATTTGCTTTCCTGTGCAGAAGAGCATCATCAATTCTTTTTTAAAAAAATATATTTTATTGATTTTTTACAGAGAGGAAGGGAGAGGAATAGAGAGTTAGAAACATCGATGAGAGAAAAACATCAATCAGCTGCCTTCTGCACACCCCCTACTGGGGATGAGCCCACAACCAAGGTACATGCCCTTGACTGGAATCGAACCTGGGACCCTTCAGTCCGCAGGCCGACGCTCTATCCACTAAGCCAAACCGGTTAGGGCACCATCAATTCTTGACTCTGTCATTTGGACTGGAGTAACTTGAGTATTAGAGAAATCAGCTTCCAGTCTTTCACCAGGCTTGGAGCGCTACATGAGTGAATAACCAAGAGGTATTCTTACTAATTCTCACTTTTAGCTTGTAACATTGTTTTACTTATAAATTCTCAAGTAACTGGGAACTAAATACTAACTGGCACCATGACCTAATCCGCCTAGAATGTCATAATTTCCTTCCACAGTCCCTTGGCAAAGGTGGAGACTGGGAGAATGGCTGGTTCTATGAGATAGATTCCCAGCCAATGAAACTTAGAGTGTGAAGATAGGAAAGATTCGTGCTTAACTGAAAAGAACAGGTCTTGCCATTTAAAAAGTGGGACGGTAGCAATAATACTTTTCTCATCATAACTTTGATGGCCAAGAGATAGGATGTGAAATTCTGAAGAGAGATCTGCCCACGAGAAATTGATTTTTGGTGTTCAGTATGTCACAAAAGTAGCCAAAAAATGACCTTGTGAGAGAACAAAGAAGGTTCCAGAGAGTTTCCAAGAGGAATGAGAGAGGGAGCTGACTTAGGACAGTACGAAGGTGGTCAGATGAGGGTAAGGACTCAGCAGGGGTTGAAGATATTGACTCTGAAAGGGCACAAGTTCACAAATTGGACTTTTTTATTTTAAGAAGTACACAGTAGGCTGATAGTAAGATCAAAAAAGGGCTGTGGTTGGGTTGATCAGAACCAGGATCCTGGAATGAGAGGCTGGTGAAAGGCTCAGAGGAGCCGTCTAGGGGACAGCTGATGTGATAGGTCAGGACATCTGGGCTCCTTGGGAGGGACCTAAGCCAAAGCCATGCTGACTGGGAGGAAAGGCAGGAGTAAAGGAACTGAGAGTCAAAGAACTAGGTGCCAGGAGAAGGGCGAGAGGGCAGGCAGGTGAGCAGGCTGCTATAAGACAGCCGGTAAGACTGCAGAGCTGGGAGAGTTGTGATAAAAAATGTCAAAGTTTACATTTATCTATTTGATAAATAAGCTTAGGAGTTCAGTACAATTAAAAAAAGGGGGGGGGCACAGATAGCTATCTCCTAGGACAGTGGTTCTCAACCTTCTGGCCCTTTAAATACAGTTCCTCATGTTGTGACCCAACCATAAAATTATTTTTGTTGCTACTTCATAACTGAAATGTTGCTACTGTTATGAATCGTAATGTAAATATCTGATATGCAGGATGGTCTTAGGCGACCCCTGTGAAAGGGTCCTTCAACCGCCAAAGGGGTCGCGACCCACAGGTTGAGAACCGCTGTCCTAGGACAAATTCATATCTAACATGCCACATCTGCATATCTAACATGCCAAAATGTTGGCAAATGTAATTTCAACATAGAGTGGAATATATGGGCAAAAGCATATGTAATAAATATTTTCACATGCACAAAGAAAATGGATTTGACAAACACTGTATACATTTTGTTTTCTGATGGTGTTCAATTCCTTCTAAAAAAAAATAACCTGTAGTAAATGAATAAGACTAACAAAGCTAAAATGTCTACAACCTGGATCTTCGGAAGATAAATCGCATAGAGGTTATTAAAGGAAATTTGATTTGAGTAATTTTTCAGCTTAAAAACTTAGCTCAGTGTGGTACAGACAGAACGTGGGTAATTATACCTTCTAAAAGACCTTAACTGGTTTCCAGGAAAAGAAAACCAAGCAGAGAAAACGTGGCATATTCCATTAAACTGATTTCACTGGTCCTAAGAGAGGCACCCAAGACCTTATGTTTTATTCAGAATACCTATGTTTTCTATCACACGCTGCTGCTGCCACTATACATGCAAAGGTGTTCAGGCCTAAAAGATCATTCTAGCATCCCATTCATTTCTTGGTGAAATAAGTTCTCAGCCCTAGCTGTGTATGGGGAGTTTTAAAAATATCAATGGCCAGGCCCCAAATTCCAGAGACTCTGAATGTTGAGATCCAGCCAGACATCAGTGGTTTAAAAGCTCTGCCTGTTAGAATTATGGGCAGCCAGGCCTGAGAACCACGATTTGGACAGTGGTGGGCTGTTTTGGCCTGGATTCACTAAATAACCTTTTTCCCACTCTGGGGAACACATCTAGCCTAACACATAGTAATTAATTTTGGCTCTTTGTGGCTACAGTGATAATTAATGAGTCTGAAAGGAATTTTGCCTGAGCTTTTCCAAATCGAGAGTCTGATTAAGTCTGGCTGTTCATCACTCATTCCTGGGAATCAACATATCGCCTCCGGTGCTTCGGTCAGAACCGGAATAAATCAAAAAGCAACTTCAGGGTGGTAAGCGCACCTTCGCAGGGAGCTGAACATTGGTGGGCGGGAGCTTTTTACAGTGGCAATTTGGTCCCGTAGGAAAAATACGATAACTATTTGCAAAAAACAAATAAAATGTGTTAAGAGCTTATTGTGTGCCAGGGCTCTGTTACAGGCTTAACATAGATGACCTTATTCAATCTTTTTGACAACCGCAACTAGAAGGAAATATATATATATTTTTAATTGATTTCAGAGAGGAAAGCAGAGGGAGAGAGAGATAGAAACATCAATGGTGAGAATCATTGATCGGCTACCTACTGGGGATCAAGCTCACAATCTGGGCATGTGCCCTTTATCGGAATCAAACCTGGGGGACCCTTCAGTCCGCAGGCCAACGCTCTATCTACAGAGCCAATCCGGGTAGGGCTAGAAGGATATATATTAACATCTCAATGTTATAAAAGAAAACTGAGCCTCAGAAAGATGCCCAGGGTTACAGAGCTAATAAATAATGGTAATGAGTTCCCGTCCTGGAGCCGGAGTGTGACACCATTATGCTTTACTAACAGTGAGTTAGGTATTTCTATAGCATAGTTTTCCTTTCATTGATTCAAAACACCTTCTCTTTTAAACTGAGGTTTATGCCTGGGTGTTGGAGCACAAAGCGAGTTCATTAGTTCCTTGCAAAACAAACTGTGAGCAATTGGAAGGACTTTTTCAATGGTTGTACACATAAAAGCATTAACAAATCAACCCAAGTAATTTACATAAAGGCGGAGGTGATGAATGGAGCCAGTGAGGGAAAGTTAAAATAGAAATCAGAAGACCTGTTTATAGCTACCTGTTATGCCATCTCTCTTCCTAGGATCATGTCGGCAATCAATAGAGAATTAAATGTAAAAGTGCTTTGTGAAAAACACTATACAAACTATAATTAATTTCAGATTTTCCTAAAATTTAACCACTCTGTTGGCAAGAAACCAATGAAAAATTTAATGCCACTGAAGTAATCTATTGCCTTTTTCTAACAAGTCCTCCTTTAATTTGGTTCTTCTTCAATGTGTCCTGCCCCATGCCTAAAATAACATCCCAGAGCCCACCAACTAATCAAGAAATGAAGACAGCAGGAGAAAACGATTCAGTTCCAAACTGTGTCTCTGATATACACTGAGAAGTCTTGCCTCCCAGACCAAAAATAAAACCCAGACCATATGCAAATGCCACAATGGGTTTGACATCCTGAATTGATAAAAGCATGATTTTATAAAGTTGTAGATTAAGGAAACATACCCAATACCTTACATATGCCATTAATACAGACATTTCTGCTGTTGCCGCCTTCAAAGCACGGGGTACCGTCAATGACAGCGTCCAGCATTTTCTCGGAAAACTGGCCGTCTATGGGTCGGCAGAAGAGCTCACAAGGACGTGCTGAAGTGAAAAAGAGACAAGTCAGCTTTTCAGCTCAGCACCCTCCCCCAGGACTCTTTTGTACATATAGACATGACCCCAAGGGGCGTTATCCAGAGATTCCCACCTTGTACCTTTCTATGGCACATGCTGAAAAGTAGGGTTTTTTCCTTTTTTTCAGTTAGAGTTTCACAGAAAATTGAATTGGGAAGATCGCTTTAAAACACCATGCTCTCTGTTATAAATAATGAGACCTTTCAATCCAACATTAGACTGTGCTTGTAGAAAGAAGGCACCGTGCATGAGGGTTAACCTAGAACTTACATCATGTCTACCACTCTTGCAAGACCTTAGGCAAGCACAACACCTGCTCACTGTCCTCAGCAAGGTCAGCGGACCTCCAGGGGTGGGGGGTTCCCTCTGATAGGGCCAGCCCACCACTATCACCCCCACTACTGTCATAACCCACCCCTAGCAAGTCTCCCTTATTCCCCTCAAGCCCAACAAGATCTCAGACACAGATTTACAACCACACAGAAACAAGACATCTGCTTTTTATTGCTGAAGCTGAAGCCAACCCTTAAAACAGAACACCGGAAAGGTCTCCTTCCCCTGCGATAATCATGACATCTCCATGAAGCGGGGCCCTGAGGTCAGGACTTCTCCCCATCTCGCTTCTGCACTACAGAACCATGGCAGCCTTCAGGGTGGGAAGGTGGGGCAGGCGGAGTGAAGCACACTGGGCAGTGGCCAATGGAGTCTTAGTGCTAACCAACAATAACCTTCCTGACAACAAGAGCGGCACACGAAGCCACTGCTATGGCTCCCAGAGCTTGCACAACAATGATGAAGGCCAGAAAGGATCCTCTACGTGAAAGCAGCCACTGTGAAGGGAAGGTTCAGGGCTGTGTAAGAGTGTACAAGGCTTGCCTGGCCCAGTGTGGCTCAGTGGTTGAGCATCGACCCATGAACCAGGAGATCACAGTTCGATTCCCAGTCAGGGCACATGCCCGAGTTGCAGACTTGATCCCCAGTAGGGGGCGTGTGGGAGGCATCTCATCATTGATGTTTCTCTCTCTCTCTCTCTCCCTCTCCCTTTTTCTCCATAAAAATACATTAAAAAAACCCAAAAAGGGTTTATAAGGCTGAACCCGAAGTCTTGTTTCTCTGTCCTCTTCTCTGGCCTTTGTTTTCCTGGTGCTCTGGGCATATCATGACGTTGCCCTAGGACAGTGATGGCGAACCTTTTGAGCTCGGCGTGTCAGCATTTTGAAAAACCCTAACTTAACTCTGGTGCTGTGTCACATACAGAAATTTTTTGATATTTGCAACCATAGTAAAACAAAGACATATTTTTCATATTTATTTTATATACTTAAATGCCATTTAACAAAGAAAAATCAACCAAAAAAATGAGTTCACGTGTCACCTTTGACACGTGTGTCATAGGTTCACCATCACTGCCCTAGGACATAGGTCTCTGCAGAAGGAGGCAGGGGTGGCAATGGAGCGTCTTAGTGGTCATCATGAGTGTCAGAGAGTCTCTGTCCCAGACATCAACCTCATGGATTCCACAACCTTCACAGCGTTGAGTATCTGCCCTGACTCAAAGGTACTCATCTGTCTGACACAGCCTTTAGTCCGGGCCAGGTGACTGTTTTCCCTCCAGCTTTCAAACCCGTTTATAATGCAGCGAGGTGAGAACTCTGAAACTAATTTACCGGTGCACTCTCACCCTCACACATCTGATTAATCCTCTCACAGGAAGCACGGGGGCTGAATGAACTCATTGCATCAGAGCTTGCATTTTCAATTTGCTGAAACAGGACGGCTCCACATTTTTGGAGGATGATCTTAAGAAGCGATCATTAGAAGTGAGAGGTAAAGCTTTTTAATGAGGAGAAACATATTTCTCAGGTCAAGGAAAAGCTTTGATGCATGTCATGTTTTATGAGTAGATTGCAATTTCACTTTCACCATTAAAAAAAAATCAGTTTCTAAAATCCATGGACAGGAGGGCTTCATGGGTCTGAGCCCTGTGCAGTCACCGGCGTCTCATTTGGCCGGAGGCTTTGTGGTCGCTGTCCTGGGGCTCTCAGTCATTTCACATTTGAACTTAGACTTTGTAAGGGAAGTCGGTGGCACAATGAAGTGCATGCACGGACAGAAGAGATCTGCCATGTGCACGTCCGTGGGCCTCGCCAGACTTTAAGAAATACTAAACCTTAAGGGAAAGGCAGAATTTAAAATGTTGTGTTGTTAAAACTAGTTACATTCAACTTAAAAAAGAAGCTCAGTTTAATGACTAGGCTCAGTTAAGCTGGAGGGGAAAAACAAAAGCAAATGAAAACTCCTAATCAAAAATCCCAACCGAAAATCAACCAAGTAATTAGTTAGATTCTGTAATTTGGGGCAGATTAAAATGGCATTCTTTTACTTTCTGATATGTATATATTACTGTAGTCCCCAAATATAAATATATATATGTATATATATATATTAGTTAAACATAAGAAGGCATTAAAATTAATATCTTCGACAAGAATAGAACTAATTAAAAAGAAATAATGAAACCTATGTCATTGATGTGTTAGACTACCTGTCATTGATGTGTTAGACTAAGCTACCTGTAGTAATGCCTACCATTTACTGTATGTTTTTAAGTTCTGTCTCTTGGTTAAGGTGACTAAGAACTGTGATGATAAATTTGTATTGGACCTTAAGTTGTTTGCTTTAGTGATTAATACAGGGTGGGGCAAAAATTGTTTGTATGGAAGATAATACAATAATGAATAAATAATAATACAAGAATACACTGTGTTTTGGGTACTCACAACTGTAAACCTACTTTTGCTCCCCCCTCCCATATCTAGGCTTCAGGATCAGGCCTGGTCTAACGGTTGGCTCTCTGGCACAGTCTGAATATGGCCAATTTACTTAAATTCTCCAAATCAATGAGCTTACCCATAAGAATTGGGTCAAAAACTTAAATTTCCACACGGGATTTTCTTGTGGGGATAAAACAGGGAAATGCATAGAAACCGCTGCGTGAAGTGCCTGGCACAGAGTGAGTACCGATAGAAGTTCAATGTAAGCTTCAGTTAGGAATGAGTTTTGCTGCCAGTAGTGCTTCCTTGCCTTAAAGGAACAGGAGTTTATTTCCCCCACAAAACAAGAAATCCAAGGGTAGGAGTGTTCAGCTACCCTCCTTATTTCCTCCTGCTCAGCTTCTGGGGTGGGGCGGACTTCTTGGTTGCATTGTGACTGTGTAACCCTGGTAGCAAGAGAGGAAGGGTGAATGGCAGGTGGGCAAGGGACCAAGGGCCAGCTGGGTGGGCACCAGTTAAAAACATTCACAGGAGCTTTTAAAAGATGAGCCTTCGATGGAAACAACCAAAGTGTCCTGCAAGAGAGGCCTGGATACAGAAGATGTGGTCCATATACACAACGGAATACTACTCAGTTGTAAGAAAGGATGACATACTGCCATTTGCAACAACATGGATGGACCTTGAGGGTATTATGCTAAGCGAAATAAGTCGGAAAAAGCTAAGAACAATATGATTTCACTCATATGTGGGATCCAAAACTGAAACTCATGAACACAAACAGCGGTGTGGCTGTTGCCAGAGGGAAGGGGGTGGGAGTGAAGGGGTCTTAATCTATGGTGATGGGGACACAGTGCAATATACAGATCTTGTAACATAGAAACCCACACCTGAAACCTGTATGATCATATTAACCAGTGCCACGCCAATACATTTAATAAAAAATGGTACTTGTTAAAAGTTGGAAATCCAGTGATTTTGTTTATTTGTATTTCATCCTTTGAATGATCACATATTATTTCACTGAATGAATGGATTATAGTTTAACTAGAAAAAAATAGTAAAAGACGAGCCTTCATCTCTATCTCTTTGGTCAGAACTGGTCCACAGGAAATCTGGGCTAGTGGGTCATTTAGTTTTCCCTCTCCCAGTGTAGGGGAAAGTGAGAGTGAAGAGGGTTGTGAGTGGCTTTGGGTGTCTGCAAACATCCTTATTATTCCATCATTTCCCCACTTGAAGCCAGATTCCTAATCTGTGAAATGCTAGGCTTGGCTAGAAGATCTCCCAGGCTCTCTGCACATGATTTCTATCTAAACCCCAAGGATTCTTGCAATAAACTCTATGCCTGCCACCCTGGTGGACCCAGATGCTAGGACTATCCTCCCAGCTCTTGGGAGAGCTGCCAGCATCGGCCCTCAATTGTCACCTAGGCTTGAAAGAGCTTCCCTGCCCAGGACACTCACCTCTTCCTGGGGCAGACCATACCCAGCGACTGGTCATGCTGGGCACACAGACATGGCTCCCCCACCCCGAGTGTGGCAACTCTGAAGACCATGGCAGCTCCGGAGCTCCACGTGCAGTTGGGGAGGCCTTTGTGGAGACTGCATTGCAGCCCAGCTTCCCCCCTGCCCAGGCCCACCTCCTCCCCTTTCCTTCCACAGCTGCTGAACTTCCTGCACACTAGTCTCCGTCTCAGTCTGTTTCCTAGGGAACCCGATCTGCAACAATTCCTTAAAGATGTTCCTGAAGGATCCTAGCCCACAAGGAGCAGACTGTGATCTGACCTCACGTCAGACCCTCCACATTTGCTGGAAACTTCATGGGCATTAAACATTAATTGGGCTTAAATATTTAGAAGCAACAATAGAAATAATGAGCTTACATGAAGAATTATTGGGTGTTCTAAGAAAATTTAAAAAGATCTAAAAAGAAAGGGAGATTCCAAGAAAGTGACAACATCAAGATCAGATTCTGGTTGTTTCCCAGTAGAAGATGCAGGATATAAACACATTCTATTAACATAGGCTAATGAAGTCCCTGAGAATCTACATAAGTTAGCGTGTGTGTGTGTGTGTGTGTGTGTGTGTGTGTGTACATAAGTTAGTGTGTGTGAGAGCTTCTTAGTCAAACAGACCTATGCTTCAATTCCAGCTCCATTATACAAAATCCTGTAACCTTAAATAAGTGGCTGCCCTCTCGGAGACTAAGCATCTTTATTGCTGAAGATGGGAGGTGGGTGAGTGAGAGAATACATAGTCACGTGCTGATATAAGTAGGACCTCCGGAGGTGCAGCGGATGCAGGCAGCTCTTCTCATTGGTGCCTGCATGGCTGTGATCTAGTGGGGTTGCATAATTTTTTTGGTCAGGAATGCTGGTAAAGAAAATGCCTATATTAGAAAGTAGGCTGATCTAGATTCATAGTTTTCAAAACTTTTAAGCAGAATTTTTTTTTATTCAAACAAGACTTTGCCAATAAGGCAGAGGAAATCAGGATTTTATTACACAAAGATTTTGTAAGTTCAAGGATATAACGCTTAAAAATAAATTAGTGTGATTTATAGAGACTATTACAATGAACAAAAATGCTAACATAGAGCTTTTGGATGGCGTTATAGATTTTTATGGGGTGCAGCATATACTTTTTTCTGTGGGTTTTTGGTTCCACACTATTGAAGAATTTTGACAAATAGTTGTAAATGATATCAGTTTAGAACAGCCGTGGGCAAACTACGGCCTGCGGGCCGGATCCGGCCCGTTTGAAATGAATAAAACTAAAAAAAAAAAGACCGTACCCTTTTATGTAATGATGTTTACTTTGAATTTATATTAGTTCACACAAACACTCCATCCATGCTTTTGTTCCGGCCCTCCGGTCCAGTTTAAGAACCCATTGTGGCCCTCGAGTCAAAAAGTTTGCCCACCCCTGGTTTAGAACAACTCAACCTGCAATTTCAGAGTATTTCTCAGTTAATTGGGTTGATAGGAGACGTTCCTTCTAAGGTCTACAGAAAACCAAATTAATTTGACTGTGTAAGTCAATGTATTGATGATTTCTGATATGTTAAAACCTGACATAATATTTTTTTGTGTAAGTGCTGTTCTTTATCGCACTTTTTGAAAATAGTTAATGTTTTTTTGAAAAATGAAATGAGAACCAAGCAATTTCGGAAGCCCTGAGATTCCATGAGACAGAGTTAGCAAACTACAAGGTTTGATGACGTTTCTGTGCTTATTCCAAATGCTTAAATTCTTCTTCAGTCATTGGCTACTTCGCAAATCTACCAAGACACTTAACACTGTCCACTGAGTGAGCAGAAAACTCTCTGTACATTTACTTTATTCTCTGGTGCCTTCTCAGGGAAGGCCGGGAGGGTACAAAGTACTTGATGCACAGAGTAAGTGCTCCATTCACAGTGGTTGATATGAATGACCTACTTGTCACTCTTAGAGGTGTCTGTCAACTAAGCAAATAACAACTCCGTTAAGATAAGAGTTTGATGGGGGAAAGAAATCAGCGTGTTGGTCAAGGTAGTAGTTACTTATATTAGCAGGTAAGCCACTATCTATATATACTAATATATAAAGCTCTCGCTGGTGCCAATTGCACATGTGTGTTTCAATCTGTCATTGTCGATCATGAATTTGGTTGACACTTATATTATAGAGAAAGGGCAAATAACAATATTAAAATATTTATTCTAATTAATTTCCTTTCAATGTGCACGAATCCGTGCACTGGGACACTAGTGCTCGAATAATAGCACAGGGACCTGTAAGAAAACCGTGGAATGGAGGATGGAGGCTGAGAGCCCAGGTAGGCAGCGAGCTTAGCTTAATTCCACCATATGGTTTATTCAGCCTCATACTAATTTCAGATGCAAACCAACCACTCCAACGTGAGTGAAATTTATGACTACATTTTTTAGAACATTTTTTAAAATTGATCTCAGAGAGGAAGGCGGGGGGAGAGAAACATCAATGATGAGAGGGAATCATCAATCAGTTGCCTCCTGCATGCCTCCTACAGGGGATCGAGCCCAAACTCAGACATGTGCCCCTGACTGGAATAGAACCCAGGGCCCTTCAGTCTGCAGGCCAATGCTCTATCAACTGAGCCAAACCAGCTAGGGCATGACTACTTTTATAATTCTCATTTTTTAGTACCTATTCTATGCTATACAAAAAAGTATGCATTTGATAAATGCTTATAAAAAATGAACACCCGGTTGAGCCAAATCTTTTTATTCCAAGTCCAACTACTCAAGCCATCCGAGTTCAGAACACACAAGCCCAACTCTGCATCTACAGGGAATCAGGGGAGGGGAAATCTCCAAACTAAGCACCTGTCATAGTCCTGGGGCAGCTGTGCTACTTTAGTTCTGGAGGCTGCACATAGAACGACAGGACCATGGGCCCAAGAAGTTTCAACATACTGCAGAATGCCCAGGGTGTAGGGAAGGCAGCACCTTTCCTCATTGGTTTTGTTTGCTTGCTTTTTCGCAGTCCACATAAGTATATACATGAGTTATCTGATATTCAAATGCCTGGCTCAGGAAGCTAAGTTGTACCAATAACAAAATGATTCGCTCTTCTAGAGCATGAATGATGCTAAACTATGGGGAGTAAGGAGCAGACGTTGCCCATGACAACCAATAGCTCCAAAATTGACAATAGCATTTTTATAACAGTTCAAATACATCGACAATAGCATTTTTATAACAGTTCAAACACATGCTTTTCATTCATTGCCCCACATCTATGAGTCCTCTCGTGTGCTACTACACTGGAATTTCAAAAACTTTAAATCATGAAAATTTGGTTAGTTATTTTTTTCTTCCTGTCTCTAATCTCCTTCGCTCAGGGAAACATTTCACGTTTCATTCCTCACGGGAATGACGACAAATAGCCCAGATACTTTCTGATGTTAGTCTACAGATAATGGTTAGTGATGTTCTTCACCTTCAGAAGAGAATGCGCGACTGGTCCTGAGTCAGTGCAGCGCTGCTAAGGCTGCCATTCATGCTCCAGCTCAGCCACATCCCCACCCCCTCATGTGCATTCTCTAGATGCCTGCTTTCACTCTTTACCCTTCTTAGACTGTCTTGTATACACAAATGTTCCTTCATGGCCCAGAGCTGGTGCTCATTCATTTCTGATGAAGTCATTCCTACATCTTTCCTTGTCCTGTTCTCTGCCCACATGGAATGCCTGACTATTTCGATGCCTCTCCTCTCCTTGCAGTAGAAGGCTACTCACACTTAAGGATCATCACCGACTGTCTGGGAAGCCTTCTTTGAAATTACTGCAAACCCACAATGACCTTTTCTGAATTTCTGCCCAAAATTACAGTCTGTTTCACACGCTCATCAACAAGCGCTTAATGAATTCCATGCGCCACTTATCACTTCATTGCACCTCAGTTGTTTTGAAGTGAACCACCGAGTTTGACAAACTTGTCTTTTATCTCCTGCAGAGCTCAGCACAGAGCTTGGACGTATTCAACCTTTAATATTTACTGATTAACCTAACTGGACCCTGATTTTACCTGCTAAAATACAAAACATCTAAGGGTACATTTCTCTTTTTGTTGGACTTGGCGGGGTGGCACAGACCCCTGACATATGCTTTCTGATAATGGCTGTGGACCTGGATCTGGAATATACTGCCACAGCTCCTTACCTGGATTAAAAACCGGAAACCAGTTGTAGAACGCATTCTTGTAGGGCACCGTGTCAAACTCGCTGCACTGCATCTGCCGAAATGTGGGTGCATCGGGGCGACAGGGGTGGACGTTGCACAGGCGATAGCGTCTCCTTTCTCCAGTGCAGTACTTTCCTCCAAACTTTGGCCTACAGATGAGACACAAAGGCTGTCCTGTTAGTTTCCTTAAAGGCCAGCATCTTCCCTTAAACTCCACTGGCATGTGGCCATGCTCACACCTTCCCAAACCATGTCCCTCTCTACCCTTCACACTCAACTTTTAAATAAATTCTTCCAAGTTCATACATTTCTGTTTGTGTTGCTGTCCATGAACATTCAATCCCAAGCCTATTCTGAAATAGCTTGATCCCTTCCCACATTTAGTCAGTTACCTGGTCATTAGCTGTATTTTTATATTTGTTTCCTCCTCTTTATTTCCATATTCACCAAACTTGTCCAAGCTTTATCTCCATTCCTGTCTCCCCTCTATCCATCTTTTTTCTTTATCCTTATTCAACCTATTGTACACACTCTTATCTGGTTAATTTTTACAAATACCTAAATTAATTTAGTTTTTGTTTAAAATCCTTTAATGGCCACCGAATCAAGTCCAGCCTCTTGAGCTTGGCCTTCAAGGCTCTCAAGATCTTGACTTAATTCACTTTACTTCCCATATTCCCCTTCATCTGCACACTGCTCGTCATACTAACGTATTTTGTATTTCTTTTTTGTGCTTCTGGATAGATTTCCCCTCGCTTTAAGTCTCTAAATGTCTATATACTGCCCATACTTTAAGGACCAAATAAATGTCATCTCCATAATGAATTTTCCCCAGAATCCTACCAGAAGTAATCTCTTTCTCCTCTTACATGACACTTCATCATCCTACTGTATGTGCTTCCTGCACTTAGCTCTCCCAAAGAGAAGTCTCTGACTAAGGGAGTTCATAGTCATTGACTCCCTGTAGGTGGTACAAAGATTTGTCTTTGATATTTGAGTTTAGGCTGGCTTTCTACTCGTTATGATAGAGTGACACTCTATGACTTGGAATATCTCCAATTCATCTCCATCCAACAAACATCACTGAGGGCATTTTATGAGCCAAGCCACACTGGGTTTTCACTGGACAGTGACTAACATTAAGGATACAGTCTCAAGGTCATTTGGTCACTCATTGGCATGAATCTGTGACCTAAATCCCAGCACAGAATCTGTGACTTTGTTCCACAGGTATTGTTCTCAGTGAACTTAAGCAAACCAGCTACTGAGATCATACATAGTCACTCACTTGAGGAGACTCTGTGACAAACTGTGGCCTGATATGGGAATTAGGACCATTTTCTCCCTGAAGCTCTATTAGAGAGTCATCCTTCAGTTCTTCAACAAGGATGTCCCTTTTTGATAACACAGGTCATTGACCATTATCCCCAAAAGGCTACAGATTGGTGGTAGCTGATATGCAGCATTGACAATGGGTCCCAGAGCAAATCACCTATATTTCCTGATCTCTACAATGGAAATCACTTTTCTGATCACACTGAAATAAATTATAAAATAAAAAGATTCTCTGTAAAAATGGAAGTGTAAGAAATTCTTGGTTTTACATTTATGAATTCACAGAAACCTTATGTTTAAACAAAAACAATTTTTATCAAAGGGTAAGATTTAAAAACAATTTTGTCCAAATTCCTCAAATATATACTTATATGTGTGGTAAATGATTAAATATCATAATAATGATTATATTAACTACAATTTACTGACAACTTTTATAGTAGGTATTGTATAAAACTCTTTGTAGATATTAACTTATTAACCCTGAGAAATTTATTATATATGTGATATGTATATACACATGCTTATATGTACATATAATAATATACTTATTAATAAAAAGGAGATAGATGAATGTATTAAAAAGCTGTGATACATTTACACAATGGAATACTATACAGCTATTCAAAGATGGATCTCTTACCCTTTGAGATAGCATGGATGGACCAGGAGGTTAGCATACTAAGCGAGACAAGCCAGTGAGAAAAATAAAATATCACATGATCTTACTTATATGTGGAATCTAATGAACAAAATAAACTGACGCACAAAACAGGTCCAAAAACATGGATACATGGAACAGACTGACAGATCTCGGGGGTGGGGGCAGAAAGAGGTTGACCAAAGAACATTTATGCATATATGCATAACCCATGGACACAGACAATAGGGTGGGGACGGCCTGGGGTGCGGGCTGGGTGGAGGGAGGCAAAGGGGTGGGAATGGGGGACATATGTAATGCTGTCAACAATAAAGAACTCACTAAACAAACAAACGAACAAATAAATAAAATATAAGATTTGGAATTAAGATATTGAGGGAACTATAATAATGCTTATCATTTGCCTTTTACAAACTGTGAGTCTTACTCTTCAATTTAGACTAATGTGAAAATAGGTAAAGAAGCTTAATACATTTTCTACTTACAGGAGGTATCATATGTATATTTAAAAAATTATACTTGGGAACTGGTATACCAGAAAATAATGAAATTGATAATGTAAGATATATTTGAACATCAATGGAATTTAAATTTGATTTATATATAATATCATCATACAAATTTAAAATATGAAAAAAGTAAGCAATTTGATTAAAACTTTGAAAGCCACTTGTGAAATAACTTCTTTGGAATTCTTAACAAGCTAATATGGATCTCTAAGGTTTACAAAATCCTTATCTAAAATTTTAAAATAATAATCCCCAGAAATGTGCCTGGTTATTTGCTTAGCTACCTAAGGGAAGAGAAACATCTTTGCAAAACCGTACATTCATTATTACTGAAGGAAGGCTGCAATCTTATCAGCAAACTTGGGTCTCACTGATCTCCTGCTGATGGTGTCGTTTATCCAGGAGGCCTTAACTGCATAACCTCCTGGAGGCTTTCCCTTTAAAAGAAAGAAATGTGCTTATCTCTCCAAGCGATGGAATCCGCTTATTTATCCAAGTTCCAGCAGGAACCCAGGGCCAAGCCCAAATGAAACACGGCAGAACCACTATTTGTTCACCCTCTGGGAATCTTCAGCGTCCCCACTAATTTCCCTCAGCAGGCGTGGGTCACCGATGTCACAGTGGCCAAGCGGGTCTCCCAGCTCACGGGAGAGGGAGGTGCTTGGCCGCACTCACTCGGGGTTGTTGCAGAGCCTCTCCGCGCTCTGGGCCCCGGCCCCGCAGGTCCTGGAACAGTGGGACCAGGGCGACCAGCGGCCCCAGCCTCCGGGAATGCTCTCTGGTTTCTTCCCCACCGTGATGCACTTGCCGGCCATACACCACTGGAAAGAGAAGAGGAGGAGATGTCAGGAAGGCTCCCGCAGCAGGCTGAGCAGAGCACCCTAGACGTCTAACCCTGACTCGACTCTCCTCATCAGCTTCCTCCAGCCCACGTCACATGGAGAACAGAGAAGAGCTCATAGAAGAATTTCCTCCAAGCGTCTTGGGCCTGAGGAGCAGAGAATTTCAGGAATCAAGGGGACTTCATGGTACCTAGTTGCAGCCAAAGCAGGAGTGTTACTCAAAGTGTGGTTGGCAGATCGCATGCCAGAATGTACATCAACACATCACTCCTTCACGGGGAATGTCCCGCTAGGAAAAGCGCGTCAGCTCAGTATGCTCTGTAACATAGCTGTGCAGTAACGTCATCGATTTACTTTCTGGTGCAAGCTCCTTATCTTGTTGTAGACAGCAACAAACATTTTACAGACTGGTACTGCGATAACACTTCTTTACAGCCCCTCGGGGTACTTAATGTCAGATAACGTTATCCTCCTGGTAAAAGTCCATTGGTTGCCAAAAACCACTGCTTTGTTAAGAATTTTAAGTTCTTTCTAGTATCAACAAAAATGTCTCTTTTCCTGTAACTCTACCCAGTGTTTTTAGTTCTGGTCTTTCGAGTGATTCAGAAGAAAAAAAATCCACTCTCTCCCTCTTCAGGGAAATGCTTTAACAACTATCAGTTTAGGAGGGTGAACCATATAAAAAGAAAAAGAAAATACAACTTGATTGTTAGAAACGGCCACACTACCCGGAAGATTTGGGCATGTTTTATCTGCTGCCCTCCCTGTCCTTACTATTTCTGATCGCTGTGTATTGACCAGGTTCTAAAACCTGTGATGGATCAGGCCATCCTCAAGCTGCATAAAGATTCCCACCAAATACCTAAGTTCTAGACCCACAACCAACCCGATTGGCTTTGTGGAGCAGCACGCATTACCCACTTTCAGGGAAGTCTAGAGAATATGAACATCTCTGAGTTCTTGGGTGTCTGGCTTTCTTGCTTAGCACAGTGGACAGATCTTCAAGAAATGCAGTCATATCGGATGATGAGAAAGAAGACCACAAGTGGCCCAAGTCCACCATCTTTGGAAAGAAGCCACCACGGGCTTGTCCTTTCAGATCTTTAACGTGAAGGTGTGACTAACCACGCATTCCATGGAAGTGCATCAGGGGGAGACGGAACAGATGTTCTGCGATCGGAAGCGTGGGATTGGGCTCAGCCCTCTCTCCTTCACCACTTGTTCCCATGAAGGCTCAAAGGCTCAGGGGCGGTGGACCCTTTCCTCCGGCTAGTCCAGCTCTGTGATCTCCATTCACCCAGAGACAGCCGCCTGCAGGGCCTCCTCCCCAGAACTCAGCGCCCACCGCCCGCCAGCTGCCTGCCTCAGCCCACACGTCACCTTCCTCTCGCCACACCGGGTCCCATCCGCAGCCGCGTCCAGCTTAGAGCGACAAAAGCCGTTCACCAAGCACCACAGCGTCTGGCAGACATTCTGGAAAACAAATGTGAGATCGCACCTTTTTATATTTCAACACCTGCACAGAAGCGTTTCTACAGTGACAGTAAAATACACACTCGTCCACAGTACACGCTGCTGTTCCCAGTGAGCAGGAGTGATGGCCTGGCTCAATATGAGTTCCTTCTCCTTGTCGATGTGATAGAAAGGAACCATTGGAGCACTCTCAGCTCAAATGTCATCTGTACTTCGTCATAATTCCTAAACCGTGGTGCGGAGACCATACTGGGCAATAAGAAAATGGGAGATAAAACACATTTCCTAAAAGTTGAGACTGTGATCACTAGGTGTGTGGCACAATACCCATGTCCTTAGGTAGGGTAACTGGTGGCATTAGCCATCAAGGGCCAATCCAAAAACTGCGGGTAGAAGTTTACGAAGAGCTGGGTGGCTGTAACCTGAGCCTGCTCGCCGAAGGAAACAGGTTTCCATCCAGAAAGCCTCCACTTACTTATTCCTGAAAGCAGCCAGCCTGTTTGAGCTGCCGGCCCCTGAGAAAGGAGGCCAAGCAGGGGACGCTGCAGTCTTCCAGGAACAGTGGGGTGTAGAGATATTTAGGAGGCAGGATTGGTGGGACTTGGTAACCAGTTACAAGGGAGGGGTGAGGGGTTTTTGCATCAACTTTATCATCTCTGTTCAGGTTTGCTTGTTCTGTGTAAGCACTTATTTCCTTCCTCCTCAGAGTCTTCCTCTAAGTCTCCTTCTGTCTTTATCTCGTTGGATTGACATGTTTGCATCTGCCTCCTCTCCCAGAGCTGCGCAAGGCCAGAAGCTCTGATTACGGATTTGGAGTGCTCGCCTCCTCCATCTCACTCAGGACACAGCACAGAATCTGGCCCAGGCTCACTGCGAGTTGCTTCTCCTTGTCTACGTGTCAGAATAATACGTAGACACACCAAAGGGCAGGAGTCAGAGGACAGTCAAGATCCAGCTTACAGCCCTGGCCAGTTTGGCTCAGTGGATAGAGCGTCAGCCTGTGGACTGAAAGGTCCCAGGTTCAATTCCGGTCAAGGGCATGTACCTTGGTTGCGGGCACATCCCCAGTAGGAGGTGTGCAGGAGGCAGCTGATCGATGCTTCTCTATCATCGATGTTTCTAACTCTCTATCCCTCTCCCTTCCTGTCTGTAAAAAATCAATAAAATATATTTTTTAAAAAAGATCCAGCTCACAAAGAAGTGAAAGAAGTCAGGATGTTATCCTGTGGTTAGTGGGGACCTTAACATCAGAGAAGAGACATGGCTAGATTTGTGTGTTGTTGCTTTTTTGAAACAACCTGAGCAATGTGGGGGGAAGATTAGGTAGGAGGTAATTACAACAGCAAGGAGAGATGATGAGAGACTGAATCAAGACAGAAGTAGTGGGAATGAAAGAGACAGGACAGAGCCACCAACTCTTTAGGAGGTATCATCAGATGTTGAAAATAAAGAATACATTGGGGATGAATCTTATTCCGATCTTGGGATCTGGTAAAACTCTTTAACCAGATGGGAAATTCAGAAAAGAGAGCAATGTTAGGGATTACATTGTTTGCTATGGAGTCTGTAGGTGTGAATAATTGTGATTCTTGAAAAATCACTATAGAATTTTCTTCACCACCACTCAGCTGCAAAGAATTGCTGGCTCCACAGGATACCAAGGAGCTAGAGTCAAGGAATAGAAATGACCCCAACATCAATCCTTCTGCTTTATAGACACGGTGCCGTAATGGAAAGTTTGCATTTCTGTGTCTGGGCCTTGGGATTTCCAAATATCTCCCTGGCCCTTCTTTCAGCGTGCTGGAGACCTCCAGCCCTGCACATGCCCACCAGAGCCACCAGGACACCCGCCACTTACTTCTACTTCCTGGCAGAAGGTAGCATTGGGGCCATACTGCAGCTGGCATTGGTGGTGAACGTCATAGATCACTCCAGGGGCAATGACCTTGGACTTCAAGCCTTTCCTTTGGGGCATATCATTAAGACAGAACCCCCAGCCTCGGCTGAAACGAAGTTAATAGAAATGAGAAGAGATACTTATGATTTCCTTTGTCTTCAGTCTTTCATGCAACAGAAGCTTCTGCCCCTCCAGTTCACTCTTTGTCCTCAAGACAAGCTTATTTCCACAAGACAGAGGCCCCTCCAGGCCCATAGTAGGAGCTAAAAGGAAACCCAAACCACATCCCATTCCATTGGTTCAGCTGTGAAGTAGGAAATGCAAGCAGTGGTAAAATGAGAGAATCATCACCTTATCCCCCATGGGGTTTGGGTGACCACTTCTGACATATCCTGGTTGCTCCTGCCAGTCCACACACCCAGCTCCTAAAGAGCCACCATGAGACGGGAGCCATTGGGGGACAGGTGTTCCCCTGGTTGTGGCCGTAGGGCAGAGCCCACCTAGATCTCAGGGTCAGAAAGTGGAAGTGAAATCCACCCCTTCAGACGCTGTGGCCTGTGAGAGGAGCTGAGACTTTTCCAGGCCTCACGTGACACTCCACGTGACTTCCAGTGTAAGGGGACCCAGGTGGAGCTGCTCTGAGCCACGCTGTCACTTACTCCAGGAAGCGGGTGATATACTCCTTGCTGCACTTGGACCACGTCAGCGGGATGGGGTTGTACTGGAGCTGGCGCGACATGATGTAGGGGTGCCTTCTGGCGGACTCACAGTCGTTTTCCTTCCCGTCATGCTGGATGCCGAAGCTGCAGGGAGGCACAAGCCCACGGATATCAAGGAGGCAGGCATGCAGCGGGGAGAAAGCCAGAGTTCCCGCAAGGTGAATACCATCGAGTGCTACTTCTGTACAGAAGGCTTCTGCTTCCGAAGTGCACCTTTCAAGTTGGAGGGAGTAGCTCATTTTCAACCCAAAAGCACAGGGAACATCTGAGGCAAGATTTGTCTCGTCTATGCACCCGGGGGAGCCATGTGGCTAATTCAAAAATGTCTGTTTGGTAGAAAGTGAAGAGCTCCCGGTTGGCTTTCTGTGAGTCTAGAGTCAGGAGGGCCAATGCTGCCTCAAGCTGTCTTCTTTCTCCTGCTGCGGTACTCACAGCACAAAAGAACAAAACCATCTTTCTCCCTTTTCACATCCTTGTCCCTTTTCACCGTAATTTATGGGAGAACATGAAAGGGGAAGCCGATGGGACACTTCCACAAGGGACGCAGCTTGGGAAGGCAGGGTTCTTTGGAAAAGACAATACTGCTGGGGGGAGGGAGGGAGAAGGCAGCAGGAAAAGGGAGAGACCAAATATGAGATGGGTTGACGCCATAAATGAAGCCACAGGCATGAATCTATGGGAGCTGGCAGGGCTGCCGAGGACAGCACATGTGGCCATCACGCATTCATAGAGTTGCCAAGATTTAAGCTGACTCAAATAGCCTGTAACAGCAAGATACTGGAATACATCACATTGATCTCCTAGGGGTTTTTGGTAAGGATCAAAGAAATCATAGTACCTAAGAAACTGCCTTATTCCATCTACTCATTGCACAGATAAGAAAACAGGTGCAGAGAGGTGAAGGCAATTATCTAAGGTCATCATAGCTGCTGATGGAAAAGCCGGGAATAAGCACTCGCTTTTCCCAACTCCAAAGCCAATCCTCTACAGGTAAAGGCAGTTTGCAAAGTTCCAATATGACATGAAAAAAATGACGAGAAAGCCCAGGCCGGAGAGGCCAGGACAGGAATAAGCCCGTCTCCGGGGTTCTTCCCAAGGCCACCTTTTCCAGAAGCACACCTGAGCACACCCCAGCGTTCTGTCCCTTCTTTGGAGGGAGGAATTCCAGGCTGGCAGCCGCCTGACAGGCAGGGCCTGTAGTTGAGTCATTTACTTGGCTCCCCTCTCTGAGTCGCTGGTTCGTGTGATGCGCTCTTATCTGTGGTTTGTAAACAGCCCAACTAAGTGCGTGACAAATAAGCTAAGATCTTTCCTCCACGGGGACCTCCTGAATCCTCCTTATTCCTTGACGCAAACATTCTGAAACCAGCTTTTAACAAATTCATCTAATCAAAGTTACACATTTCTGGGACAACTCAGACCTCCTGTTCACTGGTGTTTGTTTGATGGTCTTTCCAAGTTTATAGCAGTTTTCAATTTCTTATTTAGTCAATGTTCTCCTTTACACATGGAAGTGAAATGAGATTCACAATGTGACCTACATCATAAGGTCATTGAGTGATTCAATGGCATGATGCCAAGTGTCTGGCATAAAGGAAGGGCACAAAATGTGACTTTTTAATGATATCAATACAATTATTATGTCATAAGAACTAAACACTAAACAGGCATTGTTTCTCCTGCATTAAACAATGAGTTAAAGCTTATCTCCTTGCTCCTGCTCGCCTCATTTTACTCCAGGGAACTGCAGATGGTACAGGCGGTCAGGGCAGAGGAGGCCCTGGGGTCCTTAAAGTGTGTGATTATGTCTAACGTTACAGGTGAGGAGGGTGAGTTTCAAGCCCTAGCGCAGTCCCACTGCCTATGCCCCTTTAAGGTGCTTCCCATTCCGTCTACTACCTGATACTGACACATGGACACGGCGAAGAGAGCGCAGGTTCCTTGGCCCTTTACCTGTGTCCGAGCTCATGGGCAATTGTGAAGGCCAGCGGGAGGCCCGAGTCTTCATTGATGTTACAGCTCCGGCTAGGCTGGCACATGCCCGACAGGTGAGACAGGCCCAGCGTCTCGCAGGGGCGATTGACACCCCCACAGATGTCTTTTCTGAAAGCAGAGGACAGAGATGCATGAGATATGCAGAGTGGAACACCTCCAAAACCCGCCTGGGAAAAGCTGGGCATTAATTCACATGCAGTGTGGTCTGTAGAGCATCATTAAAGTAAGTGTCTAAATGACCATGGGAGCAGAGGGAGTGATTTTGAATTCATTAAGATTATTTTGATTTCACCTCCTGATTAATGAATCTCCCTAACATCTAAGGAATGGGAGAATTTATGGCAGATGTTTTATTTTGAGTTGCTTTTGCTCTTGATCTCAGGAAGCTAACTTATTTTATTTTCTCAGAAAAAGAAGGATCTGGTTGAAAATTGAAATTAATTTGGGATTGTAAACAAGGAAGGAACAATAGCAGTCACTGAGGTCTTTCAAATGTGAAATATTTTTGTTTTTTTCTGAGGCCTGGGTTCAAAACTCATATGAGAACTTTTTCTCACTCATGAAAAAGGCAATTGGTCTGATAAACCCATCCAGAGATCAAATCAATTTTATTTCCAGCTTCACTACCCTATCACTATTGCATATGGGAGGGGACGAACAATCAAAGTTAGAGAGAGAGAGAGAGAGAGGGAGAGAGAGAGAGGGGGGGGGAGAGAGAGAGAGAGAGAGAGAGAGAGAGAGAGAGAGAGGCATCGTTCCTTTTTTCACCAGGAATTCATTCCCCTCATTATTTCCCTACCGTGGAAGAAGGAAGGAAACACTCCAGGATCTCCAAAATGCTAGTTACAGCTTTTAAATATAAAAATGTGCTCCCATATCCTGGTGGGGACTGTTTCCATCCCTGACAAGCGTTTGGAAGAGCCATTCACTGGCCACTTGGTTTTCTTCGGTTCAAGAAGAGCTCTTTGCCAAGAGTGACTGGCGCAAATGCCAGCGAAGTGTGAGCTTTAGTCAGCTCCAGAGCGTCAGCGCCTGGGTTTTGTGCGGATGCCATTTCTGGCCACACATGGTCTGTTTTGTGCGTCCGCTGTTCTACAGAAAAGATAGTGCAGGAAGCTAGGTCTATTAAATAATTGTTGACTGAGTGCTGACTACATGCTAAAGGGGATAAAAGGGGGTAATAAAAGAATTGTAGGAATATGGCTTTTGTAGGTAACCAGCCCAAGCTCCCAAAAGAACATTAGCCCGACCTCCCCATGCACAGGGGTTATCAAAGAAAAAACATGAATCTACATCCAGCCACCACCCCATTTCATGGAGTGTGTTCAAGCCAAAGCCACGTCCTACTGACTGTGACTGTACAGATAACGCGGTTAAGGGGGACCTCAGCATAGTCCTCCCTCGGCCAGCTCTGTCCTATACCTCCCTCCCTCCCTTCCTCATCCTCCCTATTTATTCAGACCAGCGGCTCTCAATAGGGGCTGTTATGCTCCCCTCCCCATCCTAGGGCACATTCGGGAATGTCGGGGGACAGTTTTCGTTCTCACAACTTGGAGGAAGGTTATTGGCGTCTCATGGATAGAGGCCACAGATGCTGTTGGACATACTGCTGTGCACAGGACACCCCCTCACAACAAAGAATGATGCAACCCAGAATGTCAGTGGGGCCGAGGTTGAGAAATCCTGCTTTAGAAACGGGAATACTCTCCACTGCGTAGCAGCCAATGAGGTTCATCAGAGCTTGAGACAAGACCCCTGTTCTAAGAAAGAAAAACGATCATGGTAAGAAAAGAAAGGAGAGCAGAGCCATCATACGCACAGTAAGAGTATAGCTAATGCGGTCTATCTGGATTTAATCCCCGCTTTACCTGCTAATGGCAATGAGATTTTGGGCAAGTGGCCTAACCAAGCCTCAGTTTCCCCATCTGTAAAATAGGAGTAATTGATAGTAGTCAACCACCAGTGTTCCTGTGGGGATTAAATGGAATGGCGATTGTCCTAATAGATATGGCACAGTGCTTGGCCCATGTAAAACACTCCACAGTGCCAGCTCCCATTAGCTAACTCCCTCATTTCTTCATGTGAGAGTGAGAGGAGAATTCTTCCTGCTTTCAGGGAGAGAAAAGAGACTGAGCTGAGACACAGCTTCCAGGCAGCCAGTGCTGGTCCTGGAACCCAGGGTTCTTCCCTGGAGACAGGTCCTGCCTGGACTGAAGTCTTCTCCTGGCTTTCAGCCCAGTCCCCTGGGGTTCCCTGGCTGCCTGCTGGCCCCCGACAGCCTCCAGGCTTACATCCCAAACCCTCATTAACCTATTTCCCAGGGAGCTGTTGATCCATCAGAGGTGTCATAGTCCCAGTGAACCTAATGTGATAGGCTTATGCCACAGACTTCTTATGGAACATCTTGGCAAGTTAAAAAAAAAAAAAATATATATATATATATAT